>NC_071266.1:27669923-27677423 GCF_023375685.1 Ictalurus furcatus
GTTATAATAACGGACTCTGTAACAGAATCATGTTTAATAAAACATCCAGAAAATCAGGAGATCTGAAATTCAAATCAAAAGCAACTAGAGAAAAGTCAGAACCTGAGGCCAATCCAAATTCCATCACTTTATCACTCCATCACGTTATCACTTTATAAGCATGCATTAAGAGGAGCTCATAAGTCAGAGGCGCAGTGTGTGTTGGCGCTCAGTGGTGGATTGCGTTAGAGATTCCCTGCAGGTTCGAGACGGAAAATGGAGACAGGAAGAAGAAGAAGACGCAAGAGAACGCCCACAGCACTGCACCTTATTGTTCCAAAATTCCTCGGATATTCACGCTCCTTATTTTTGGAAAGTCATAAACACACTTTTGGAACTGAGAACAGCTCGGAAATCCAGTTTTTAAATTTATCATCCAAACACAAGGTTAGAGAAACTCACTTTCTCTCTCTTGCTGTCTCTCTCTCACTCTCTCTCTCTCTGTCTCTCTCTTTCTCTCACTCACTACTAAACTCAATCTAACAGTGTGTATAACTATATTGGGAAGTTTTCCACTCAGCCCTCAAGCTACACATCATCCTTTCTGTCATTTGATCACAGCTTTATGTGCTTTTATAAGAGCAGAGAGAGGGGAAAGGAAATAACATTCCACATCTCCTGATTTTTCCAATTTCATATATTGCATCTATAAAGGAGACAACGAACACCCTTTGAAATAAACGTTAAATTATTATATTATAATAAAACATGAAAATCTGATTCCTTGGTTCAGGAAGTAGAATATATAACATTTTCTATGATAGAAAACCTGAGCAAAGTTGCAATAAAATATTAATAAAAGCAATATTGCAATAAAATAATAATAATAATAATAATAGCAATAGGGGCAGTGGTGGCTTAGCAGTTAAGGCTCTGGGGGTTCAAGTCCAGCACTGCCAAGTTGCCACTGTTGGGCCCTTGAGCAAGGCCCCTAACCCTCTCTGCTGCTCTAGGGGCGCTGTATCATGGCTGACCCTGCGCTCTGACCCCAACTTCCTGACAGGCTGGGGTATGCGAAGAAAACAATTTCACTGTGCTCTACTGTCTATGTGACCAATAAAGACTCATTATTATTATTGTTATTATTGGTACTATTATTATTATTATATTTATTATTATTATTATTATTATTATTATTATTATCAATAATAATAATTAATAATAATAATAATAATAATAATAATAATAACAACAACAACAACAACAACAACAATAATAATAATAATAATAATAATAATAATAATAATAATAATAATATGTCATTGCAGGAAATGTGAAACATTAGCAATGTTTTAATAAATATGAAAGAACAACAACAACAACAGCTTAAATGTGTTAATGGGTGTGGCCTGATATTGTAATGAGCCCAATTGATTGACAGCCCTCTGTCTGAAACTCTGCTTCAAGCAACTTAACAGTGGTAAAAGTTAGTACAGTAGCTACACATGCTGGGCTGGCTTACTTTAGCTAGGTTAGATTTCTCTCTCTAAGTTAGATTTCTCTTGTTAAGTTAGATTTATTTCTCTAAGTTAGATTTCTCTCTGTCTAGGTTAGATTTCTCTCTCTAGGTTAAATTTCTCTATCTGGACAGATTTCTCTGTGGTAACTTTTAATAGTGGTACACCTATCTGGCCACAAACTTCAGAATCTTGAGTGCTGCATTCTGATTGGCTAGCCACACTTCCATACACCAGTTTATGACAGGAAAACTGTAAAAAAAATCTTTTGTGAGAGAATTTTTTATTTATTTATTTTTTAGCCATGTTTAGTAACAAAACGTAGCAGAAACTGTAAACATGGCCTTCATTATTTGGAGGAAACCAAATGATGCTAAATCAGTGAGAAAACTCCCAGTCACATAAAACTGGGAGGCCACGTTATTTCAGGTGAAGACTGTCTAGCTGGAGAACATGTAACATTCCTGTTAAAATTTAGCTCCGTCTAACTATGGCTGTTCTCAACAATTCAAAAAAGCTGATTTAGCCTGACACTCACACCGTGTCTGTAACACACACTCATACAGAGTCTGTAACACACACTCACACCGTGTCTGTAACACACACTCATACAGAGTCTGTAACACACACTCACACCGTGTCTGTAACACACACTCATACAGAGTCTGTAACACACACTCATACAGAGTCTGTAACACACACTCATACAGAATCCGTAACACACACTCACACCGTGTCTGTAACACACACTCATACAGAGTCTGTAACACACACTCACACCGTGTCTGTAACACACACTCATACAGAGTCTGTAACACACACTCACACCGTGTCTGTAACACACACTCATACAGAGTCTGTAACACACACTCACACCGTGTCTGTAACACACACTCATACAGAGTCTGTAACACACACTCACACCGTGTCTGTAACACACACTCACACCGTGTCTGTAACACACACTCATACAGAGTCTGTAACACACACTCACACCGTGTCTGTAACACACACTCATACAGAGTCTGTAACACACACTCACACCGTGTCTGTAACACACACTCATACAGAGTCTGTAACACACACTCACACCGTGTCTGTAACACACACTCATACAGAGTCTGTAACACACACTCACACCGTGTCTGTAACACACACTCACACCGTGTCTGTAACACACACTCATACAGAGTCTGTAACACACACTCACACCGTGTCTGTAACACACACTCATACAGAGTCTGTAACACACACTCACACCGTGTCTGTAACACACACTCATACAGAGTCTGTAACACACACTCATACAGAGTCTGTAACACACACTCACACCGTGTCTGTAACACACACTCATACAGAGTCTGTAACACACACTCATACAGAGTGGACATTTTATAAATAATTTTATGACTTGGGAAATGGCTACGACAGCCAGAAGTTTCAAACTCACACTAACCCTTGTGTGTTCTCATGGACATTTTTGTCTTTTTCATTTAAAAATGTTTTTTTTTTTTTTTTTTTTAAATCATTTTGTCTGTGTTAATACAAACAGCATTTAGCAAAAAGTGTGTATTTTTACTGGAATTTTAATATTTCATCCTCATTTGCTTTCATAAATCTAATTTTAAATGAGGTACACAAAATAGTTACACTCACGACATTAAGGACAAAAACCTCCCCATTGAAACCCATTCAACCTGCGATATTTAATCCCTGTGACGTTTAAGCATCAAATCATGCGTTCTGTGTCTGCAGACCAACTGAATACACGACACAGCTATAATTGTGTGTGTGTGTGTGTGTGTGTGTGTGTGGATATCAGAGTTGTGGTTTGTATGTGTATACTGAAAATGTTATGTGTGTGTGAACAGTTTGAAAGAAAGTAATGATATTGTACTGGAAATCACAAATCCCATCCCATGTATACGAGTCAAAGAAGGTTCCGGAGTTTTGAGGATTTTCGCATTGTGTAAAGAAACCAGCGGTTAAAGGGTTAAAATACTGAAAATGAATGAATGTTTGGTAATTATGATCAGAACTAATGCTGGGGAAAAAAAGTCTGTGAAAGTGAAAAAAAAAATATGAATGTATAATATTTCTATTACAGTTTTATGGTGTGGACATTTTTGTCCTTTATGGACCTGAGTGGTAGTTTGTTGTTGTAGTTGTTGTTGTTGTTGTTTGTTTTTATTTTTTTTAAAATCTGACACTGCTTTAAAAATGTGAATGCATCAAAATGAATGTTGTTGTTAATCATTGACATATCAAAGACAGTAATAATAAAAGAAAAATAATTCTGCTTAGCATTTAGTATATGGAAAATAATTACTATTTGTCTTTTTTCATTAAAAAAAACAACCATCTGTTGTGTTATGTAAACAACTCAGCGTTTAAGGCGTTAAAATTCTAATGAATGAATGTTTGATAATTATGATCAGAACTGAGGCTCGTAAAAATCAGTGAAAGTGGAAAAAAATATTAATATATAATATTTATATGACAGTTTATGGACATGGACATTTTTGTCCTCTATGGAACCTATGTGTAACTTTTTTTAATTGACGCACAAGGGTTAAAAATTTCTGTTTATCACTGGATCAGCACTGATGGAGGCCAAAAAGGGCACGGGGCTTAAGGTCCTACTCGAAAAATAAAGTTCTACACGAGTTATGGTGATGCCGTCTGAAAAACTGTGACACTGACTGCTAATTTCGCATATTGTTTCACTTTGGAAAGTGTAAAAATCATTTAATTCAATTTAATTAAATTAATTAATTTATTTTAAATGTCTGACACCATTGAAAATGAAACGCACTGAGAATGACTGGGGCACTAATCAGTAATGCATAGAGGATATACAGCGATGAAAACTTGATCAGGTGAAGTTACACACATACACACACACACACACACACACACACACACACACACACACACACATAAACACACACACAAAAGTGTAGCGTGAGCTCATAAATTACCCTGAGCTATGGAGAATTTATGACCTCATATTGCTCCATCACCAGCTCCTTCTGTCAGCGTAATTCTCCTCAAAGTGTCAAAAAAAAAGGAGTGTGTGTGTGTGTGTGTGTGTGTGTGTGAAAGTGAAAATTGGAATGAAAGAGTGTGCTGTGGAAATAACACACACACACACACACACACACACACACACACACACACACACACACACAGTGTAAGATTGGATTTTCCTCCATGAAATGTAAGTACATGGCGAGACGCAACTGCAACATGATCCATTTTACACAGCATTTTCCCTCTCACTGCCTACACTGCTCAACCGTGTCTCACACACACACACACACACACACACACACACACACACACACACAAGAGGAAAAGTGTAAAGCATAAAGTCAATCCAGAGGAAGAATAACAGGAGAAATCTGAGATGAGAATGAAACTCTTCATCAGAGGACGTGTACGGTGACGTGTACGTATTGTGTTGTATGTTTGTGAATCGAGAGAAGGTGCAGCTGAGGAACGAACTAAAAAAGTGTCTGAAACATAAATTCCAGAAAATAAATCCCTTTAAGTGTGTGTTTGTGGCGAATGTGAATTCTCATCTTAAATATGACACAGCGATAAATATTCCTGGCTTCCAGTGTGAAAAGGAGAATGGGAGAGAGAATAAAAAACAAACAAGCAAACAAACAACTAAACACACACACACACAGAGACGTGCGCGCGCACACACACACACACACACAGACACGGGCAGTCTTTTATACATTCTGATTTTATACGGGTCTCATAAAATGTTACAAGCGCACCTTGACTCGCTTCACTGACTGGAACACACACACACGAACACACACACACACACACACACACACAAGCAGTATCAGCAGTATCAGCAGTATCTTCCTCAGCTGTCTGCCTTTCTCTCAAATAATTTGGCTTTGTGCTTTCCTTTCTGCTAAATCATTAAGCAGAAGAGTCACCTCGAGTCATTTGAATCGGTTCATTCAAATGATTCATTTCGATTCGTTCAGTTTACAAATGAACAAACAGTAAGTGATATAAAAGAAACTGGTTAATGCAGTAGAATCATTATCTCATCTTGGTAAACACAGAAAACCTGACAGAAACAGATCTGGACCGCGTGTGATGTGGTGATCCGAAGTGATCCGCTGACCCCGGACTGAAGTATAGATTCAGAGATTGTACTGCTAAGCTAATGCTAATGAAGGAAAGAAAAAAAAGTCTCTAAAATCAACCCTAGGTTCACACTAGCAGGTGAAAAGTCCCTCGTGATGCTTGTAGTTTGTTTCTTGTGTGCATTTCACAACTGCTACTGTTGTCGCTTGTGGGCGTGGCCTGTCCAGCATTTTCTTTTCCACCAATGAGAAGAAGAAGTAGCAGCTATATATAGCTATACCTCCAGTCGAACACAAATGAAATAACGCACACATCAGCGTGATAGTTGAAAATAGTTCTCTGACTAACATGTTATGCGTTTTGGCTTCGTTCTAGTTTCGTCCTCTGATTAGGATTAGCGAACCACGCTAGCTGCACTAGCTACATACACTCACCAGGGACACTGAGGGTCTTCCAAGCTTGATTTCTCTTTGATGTCTCCGTATACATTTAACGAGAGGTCATGAATGACAGGATAAGCTGAAACAACAGCTATAATTATTATTATTTTGTGAATTTGTCGCTTTACCGCGTCATGGCTAGCGTGCATAGAATTTAAAATCTCACCTGTAATAAAGTGTATTTTTACTACATCGACAGTAAAATGGACATGTTTTCACTTTGTCAGTACATTCCCGCTTCCTGGCTCTCTTCCGTCAGATCAATTTCAAGCCCCATTTCATTTTACACACCCCAACCCCCCCCCCCCACACACACATTCACACCCCCCCCCACACACACACTCACACAGACATGCAGAGTTTTTAGTATTGATCTAGCTTACTGCTTCAAATCAGCCTTTTTATTATACCAGTCTCTCTGGCTCTTTGTCTCTCTGTAACACACACGCACACACACAATTACTTCACTTGTTTATCTCCGACCTCGTTCTCTCGTTCATAGATGCATAGCACACACAGCATAGCAGTTTAGCCACAGTGTGTATGTGTTCATTAACTAACTTGGCGTGTGTGCGTGTGTGTGTGTGTGTGTGTGTGTGTGTGTGTGTGTGTGTGTAATGAACTGGGGCTTGAAATTGATCTGAAAGTCTCTAAATAAATAAACACAGGAAAGCAAAATGCTAATAAACGTCAGCGGTGTAGCAGAGAAACCCTTTTCATTAGCCATTCATTACCTAGCAAAGAGCAAACCCACACCTGAGATTCAACCCGACTCTCCCACACACACACACACACACACACATCTAACTGATGCGTTTATCAGAAGGTGAACATATGAGCAGCTCAGAGGTGGTTTGTGTGAAACTGTTGGATTTGATGAAAGGGAAAAGGTTTTCTCATTTTACCTCAGGTCTATATTAACATATTAGTATATTAGCATATTAGCATGGCCTCATCTTTGACAGGTATCTCGTGGCGACAACCTGCAGTACACTGTCACATTCCCATCTTCACAGCTATTTTCTCTCATTTTGATGTGAAAAGGGTGGGGCTAATATCTGGGAAAACCCTAGCAAAGAATTTCCCCTGACCAATTACACAGCTTTTTTCTTTTAATCAAAACTGTGAGACAAACTGACGAGTACAGACTAATCTACAAGCAGTCCTTCCAGGATTTTTTTGCCGCAGACCAAAGACAGCTTTTCAGGAGAAGCACCTCATACTGACTGTGAAGCACGGCGGTGGAAAGGTTATGGTTTGGGGTTGATTCGCTGCATCAGGGACTGGACAGCTTGCATGCGTTGAATTGATTCAACTATGAATTCTGCATCATATTAAAGAGTGCTTGAAGATAATACGAGGCCGTCAGTCCAAAAGTTGAAGATGAAATGAAAGTGGACTTTTCAACAGGATAACGATCCTAAGCGCACAAATGAATCCATCAA
>NC_071266.1:27679923-27697423 GCF_023375685.1 Ictalurus furcatus
AGGAATGAGCGCAGACACAACACACACACGCTACCCCTTTCTGTTTCACACACACACACAGACACACACACACACACACATACACACTTGCACGTGCAGGGTGATCCTGCCCCCTTCTGCCTCTCCCTCCCTCTCTCTCTCTCTCTCTCCCTCAGGCACTCAGTGCTGCACTCGTTTGTCTTCAGCTGGGGTGTTCCCTTCCCTCGCTTCTCTCCCTCTCTCTCTCTCTTTGTGTGCTTTTGCACTCAGTCTTTCTCTTTTTTTCACTCCTTCAAGGGTGTTCCCTAGTCCCTGTCTTTCTCCTTAAAGTGTATGTGTGTGATTAGTTTCATATTACATCATTACATTACATTATATTATATTATTGCCTTAGCCTGGATATTCTTTCATCATCATCACCATCATCATCATCATCGCTAGCGATGCGTCAATACGATACAGTACATGTAAAATGATCACAGGGTACCGTAGAGTTACCAGTTATAAATAGAAGAAAGAGAGCCCACAAAGTGAGCGATCACAGACACCCCCTCTTTAACCACCAGCCAGCAGAATGAAGGCTGATATCAAGGAAAGCCTTTCTCCAGCATGTGCTACCAGCAGATTCCACCATGGCTAACACGCTGCGCAGAATGCTGTGGCAAGATAGAATACAAGGCCTCCCCCTAAGAGTCTCCATGGAACTACCAGTCGGCGAGAGTTTACCATCAGGAGCTGACGCAGCATGGAGAGGGTGGTGATGTCTTAATCGCCTGAGATCATGTAATGGAAGCTGTAAGGTCAGCAGCGCTAAATGGGGATATTTCACTGGAGATACCAGCTGTGAAAGTGGGACTGACCAACAAACCATGGACCACCTCCTGATATGCCCCCTGCTGGAATTACCTTGCCACATGAAAGACCTGGCAGTATATAATGATGCTGGAAAGAACCTGTGTAAAATTATGGATGGAACTTCATATCCATAATTGCACTTTGCGGCTGGACACGAGAAGAAGAAGAAGAATATGATACTGGTACTGGGTCCAATTTGTTCATTTAGTTGCACTTATAATAAAGCTGATCTAGCAAAATCCAATACCAGGTGATTGTATGCGACTTACCCCTTGTGTACGATGTCATACGAATGAACAGATGATCTGTGATCTGTGTGTTTTTCACAATTAATGATTCAATCAAAGCAGACTGCAAGCTGCTTTTTGAAAATTTCAAGAGGAGGAACTTCAGGATCTTCGTACAAAACAAGTAACCTGATAAAAACATCTCAGTCGTATTTAAACGGTGTGCGAGATCATGAACATGGCCAACCTGATTGCACAGAGAAGTATCAGTGAGCATGCCATTAAAAATGAGCACAAGCAGCAGTGAACTGCATGCACACAAAGGGATTCATGTGTGTGGAGCAAGGAGGCGAGTGTGTAGAGGAGTTGTCGGGTATGAGAGCAGTTCAGTTCAGCGAGTACTGAGCACTGAGGCACTCACACTTCTGTGTCACAGGATTTTTAATGACTGCTCTTGCTGATAATGTTCTGTTCCAGTGTTCCATGATGCCCTGATTGCTTCATACTCACAGTGGGACTCATCTCAGAGTACAAAAACAATGTAGTCTTACTCAGTATGAGAACATTAATATTAATGCACGCCTAACCAATATCATAATCATCTTCACCATAATCAGAATATTTCATCATTTTGATCATTTTCACCACCACCACCAGCACCATCTCCACTATAATTGGCAGCTTCATCATCATCATCATCATCATCATCATCGTAGTCCCCCCCCCACACCTCTCATTAATCATGGTGTGTCTGTGTATGTCAGTAACATCTGTTACATGTAGATCATCATCTCCAGAGCTGCTGTGATACCAATTCCCAGATCACATCAGTAGCTGTGTGTGTTTGAGAGAGACAGAGAGAGAGAGAGTACACGAGTCACGCGTACACAAGTGTACAATACACACTGATACTTTGTACTCCAGTAACATTGAGATTAATGTAACATACACATGATTCAAGAAAGGTCATCACACACACACAAGCACACACTCACACACACACTGACCACATGACCTGCGGTTATTACACATCATCTTTATCACTTTATCACTTTTAAGAGACAGAGAGAGACTTTGACTTGTTTGTGTACTTTATTAGAATCTGTGTTGGATACATATATTAAAGACACCTTACCTACATGTTTTCATTAGAGGTTGGGTTATTAATCATCATTAAAATATATTTCGCCATCATCTGTTATCAAATACAAACCCTTATTTGCACGGCGTTTTGTTTTTGAACATTATCCCATTCATTATGTTAAAGTTATATTCTAGTCTGATCTTTGACTCTTCTAGGGCTCTAAGCAAGCTCACAGTGTTAATGTCTCTTCACTGTGTTTTCAGTTTATGAGGCTACTTTTGCCTGACCAACTAAAGCAAAAATAATCGATGTGCATCACTCCGAATGAGAATATGAATATTTGCTAGAGTGAGTTTACATTGGTCGACATTGCAGACTGAAGCACTTCCCACTGCAGGTCTCCAGATCGCATTGGCAGAGGACTGTTGTACAGCACGCTCTGAGAAGGGGACTGTGATGGAGGTTTGAACAGATGGAGTCTACACTTTCTGTCCGCTCGCCCTTTGAGTTTTTGGAATAGTCCAGTTTTTATGCAGGATTTGTACAGTTGTTCTTGTTTTGTTTTGCTGTTGAAAAAGGTAAGTTTATAAGTCCTTGGTATGTGAGAAGTTGACCTGCATTGTTTTCATTTGGGGCTTCGGTTGAAGATATGCACAGTTCTGGAAAGGGGAAGTTCTGGATATATAGCTGTTTATGCAAATTAGTTAAGAATGAAGCTTTCAGACTCTTTAATACACTTCCTACAATCCTACAACCTGCCTCTGATATCTCTGGTCAGTTGGTGTATTTGTATCCACTCTGGATGCTTGTCTCTCTGTTCGGATATCTAGGTTAAGTTTATCCCAACAGCTAGGTGCCAGAAAAGAGAAAAAGCATTGATGTAAGCCTTCCTTGTACCCTGAGAGGTGTTGGATCCAACTGAGCAGCTCTAGAGGATCACAGGAAGTGTAGTACAGAGTAGGGTGTGATAAGTGCTTTAAGGTAGGTGGGTGCTGGTCCATTGTTGGCTTTGTAGGCAAGCATCAGTGTTTTGAATCTGATGCAGGTGGCTACAGGAAGCCAGTGAGGAGCCAGAGGAAGCCCTTCAGGAGCAAGTTACAGTAGTCCAGTCCTGAAATGACAAGGAACGGAACAAGCACCTGAGTAGCCTCTGTGGAAGAAATGGACAAAGCGTTCTGATGTTGTAAAGGAGGAACCAGCATGAGCATGTCAGAAACAAGAAGGCAGTAAATAATCCATGATTACCCCAAGGTTGCATGCAATGACCGATGGTGAGACCTGAGAGTTTTCCAGGGAGATCACAAAATCCTGAGGTGGCTATGCATCTCCTTGGATGAACAGCAGTTCAGTTTAGCTAGTGGCATGAAACTTCTCAGTGATGGTCACGAGTTTCTGTGGTGTGCTACTTTGAAGTGTGCTACTTTTTACAGACTTGCTAGGATCTTAGAGGTTGTTGAGGTAAAGATACTTTAGATTTTATTAGAAGAGTTGATTGTAGACAGTGCATTCAAGGATTTTAGAAAGAAAGGCAGACGTGATACTGATTGGTAGTTGCTGATGTCTGAGGTGTCCAGAATGGGTTTCTTCAGGATCAGAATGACCCCTGCTGTTTGGAATGCAGATGACACATGGCCAGATGTTATGGAATCAACAATTAAAGTAGAGATAGGAGGAGGTATTGTGAGATGGTCATGGACTGAGAGAGAAGAGCTTGTTTGCTTGTATATTTCTCATTTGTAAGTCGCTTTAGATAAAAGCGTCTGCTAAGTGAATAAATGTAAATGTAAGAGGGCAATATGAGATGAAATCAGTATTGAGTTGTTATTTCCTCCATGTTCTCTCGGCTGTTCTTAATTCTCTCTGATTGCAGTGCAACACATCCAAAAGCCAAGGAGCAGGGTGAGAAAACTTCCTGGGTTTAGATGATGGACGGCGGAGGAGATGAGGAAAGTGAAGAGAGCAAGGTGGTTGTGGCTAAATTTAGTGGTAGAGAGGAAAAGGAGTCAGGGTCTGGTTGATGATAGGGTGCAGGAAGCTATGGAAGAAGGGGTGATAGAGTGGAGGTTTCAGCAAGTGAGAAAAGGTATTGATCTTCATTGTTAGGCAGGGGTGATGCTGAAGGATACCAAGTGATGATCGGAGATATGGCATGGTGTAGCATTGATGTCTATAGCTGGAGAAGGGTAACCAGGTCCAGGACATTTCCTCACTTGTGTATGGGAGGGCAGTGTTAAATGTCATGGAGAAGGAATGCAGAAGAGAGAGAGAGCGAGAAGGCAAGAAAACTTGTGCTTGTTAGAGGTTATACTGAACTCTCCAAGGAGAGTGTGATGGTTGTTGATGGTAGGGAAAAAACTGTGGAGCATGTCCATTCCTAGGGGACCAGAAGGGTGGTAGATAACAACAACGAAAAGGTTGATTTGAGAGATAACTGTAACTGCATGGGATTTGAAGGATAAGATAAGATGTACCTTTATTGGTACCTGTAGGGGAAACTCAAAAATGATCAGATGTTGAGATGTGACAGTAAAAGAGGCATGAAGCACCATCTCTAAAACAAAAGCAAACATATACCACAACCCCTGCCAGTTTCTCACAGAGTGTGAGAGAAAGTATTGGCAGAGAACAGGGCACCCAGTGTAGCTGAGTTCTATGGAGTATTTGAGGTCTCCGTTAATGCCAGGAAGTGGAGAGAATAATGGGTAGCAAAGGCTTAGATGAAATCAGATTTCTGTATGGGGGACTGGCAGTTCTAGAGCCCACCTACTGTACCACCACTGTTAGAAATGAACTAAATTGAATTGAATTGAATCTACAGTGCTGGGCTCGTTCCAGACAAGGCTCTGGTATACTTAATATTTTCACATGCACGCTGAGCACAGTCATACGCATAGCCTTTCAAAGTATACTCCACTGGACAGGCGGTCGACGCATGCGCATTACGTCAACTTGCACTACCACTCCTTGTCTAGAATCAGTATAGAGCAGTGAAGCAGGTCTTGTTGTGAAGGACGACAACGAAGAAGAATCACAACAACACGAAGAACAATGCTTCGGCAATCTCTCACCACAATTAGCACCCGCATACAAATCCTTATACACTTTAAGGCTAGAATTATACACATGCGGGTACTTTCTAACCTGCACTCGTTTCTTGCTCTTCCGTTTATTCCATATTTTCTTCAACTACCTTGACAATCAATGGCCCTGGGTTACTGTTGCCACCTTGTGGAACAACTAAATAGTACAAAAGAATTTAACAAAGTACAATGTACGCACAGTTAGACAAATCGGGCAGCACGCGTACAGTATACGCATACTCTGCTGATGACAAAATTTGCATTCTGCATACTGTATGATTTTCCTAGTCTATACATAAAAAGTGAAGCACACTTTCTACCTTAGTTTACAGCCTGACTTCATACCATTCTGTGAGTTTTTCTTATGACCACTGGTGGTGCTGTTGCACTCGGTTTCGCAAAATGTGTAAAAGCATGAACAAAGTGGTGATTCTGTAATAACCTATTGCTGAATTGCCGATGACGCTGATGGAAAGTGCTCAGTGTGATAGTGACAGTGACAGAGATGTAGTGAAGGTCAGAGTGTGGAATGGGATGAATATAATTGAATAAAGGAATCTGCTCGGTTGAACTTCTGAGTGTAAACCTGACTGAATTTGCTGTACGAATTTTTTCAGGTGTAGCTTTTAGCCATGTGTACTGGCTGCCTGTAGGAAAAGTTTCCCTTCACACATCAACTAGACTGTGTTGTTGTACTACAGTTTTAAGTGCATCTGCTGAGCAAGGATGAAGCTCACTGTGGTGCCTGTCTAATCTGTGATCTGGAGTGCAGTTAAAATATCCAAAATATTCATAAAATATATTAAATGTCTGTCAGAAATGGCTTTATTCAAAATTTCACCGTGTAGTCCACGCCATTGTTAGGAGGATAGATATTAAACAGAGAAAAGCAGAGTTTGTGGAGACTGATGCAGTATGGAGAGCCAAGCACAAATATTTGAGCCATGGCTGAGGTAAGCTTGACCTTTCTACTCAATTAGCCACTGTGTCTGGTTGTTGATATCTGTATGTGTCTCTTGTAAAAACATAATAGAAATGTAAACGGCTAAACCGCTTCTCAGCATTACAGCATCTGTTTATATTTACTGAGCCAGTGTTTACAGATTCCATACAGCTGAGCAGAAAAAATAGCACAGTGTCATCTTCTGAACCACTCTATATACCTTCAAACTCATTTTCAGAATTATTATCACATTGTGAGCTTTTGGGGGTGGGGGGTGGGGGGGGGGGGGGGTGTCCAGAAGAGCCTGCTCCTGGCTTTTTCACAGTTTTTTCCTGTTGACAGTGGGCTTACATTGCGGAGCTGGATTAACGTTATGACTTGCCAGTGTTTTGGTGGGATTATCAGTGTTATGTGTGATTTCTCTGCCAAGATTGTTCGTGGGGTTGTTCATTTCTTTCTTAGGTAGGTGGGTAGTGCTGGTTAATGGCACTGTGCGTACTGCAGAGTCACCCAGTTGTTCAGTGGGGCTTGTTAACACCACTACACACGCTGCAGGCTCACTCAGCTACTCAACGCATGCTGGTTTTGTCTGTGTCTTTAGATAACATTAGACGAGATAATTTTCTTAGAAACACCAGACAGCGGAAGAATGGCTTCCTAGAAGAATCTAGTTTATTATAAGCTCTCATTCAATTAACCCGTCAAACATTTTAACCTCCGCCAAAATCACTACTACTTTGTTCTAATGGGAGGCTGATCAGATGTTTAACCCACCGAACTGATCAATGATCACAGTTAGGACTTCTTCAATTCATATGGAGTCATCTGGGATGCATTTACACCCATGTCTCAGGGTCAGGCGGGAGAAATCTCCATTTAGCTCCATTTCAGAGTGGATTCTGCCGACTGCAACCACCTCACACTCAACAAACATTTCTAACTTTCACTATAAATCAAGTAAATTAACAGAAAACAGACTGCACAGAGACAGACATAGATAGATAGATAGATAGATAGATAGATAGATGGTGTGATGAAATCTCTAATATCTGGAGTGTGTTTCAGTTCAGCAAAGTTCTGATGTTATGCTGTACAAAAAGAGCAACTTGGCAGATCTTTGAAAACTCGATTAGCCACAAAGCTCTGAGCTGAGTGTATTAAACCTGCTGTAAAGTTTCTGATAATCGAATTCAACTAAATACAAAACAAGCAAAGAACCACACAGCACAATGACAGTGAAGCAATGACTTCACTAATGTTTTACATTCACAGCAACTATGGCAGATTCCAATCATCATAATGTAGTGAAGCCACATGGTTCTGTGTTTACTTCCTGGTTAGTTCCCCAGCTGTCAGTGGGTGGGAGTAAATGTTTATGTTAATTAGTTCATCCCTGTCCTGACATATCTGTTAGTAATTTGTTACAACACTTAATTACACATCATTTTCTGTTCCCTACCATCTTTGTGCTGTGTGGGTGTGTGGGTGTGCCCTACATTGGACTGTTGTGGTGTTAGATCCTACTGTTGCTGGGATAGGATCTCGATCTGTACGTGGATGAATGAATCAGTGATCATTTCACAAAAACAAATCTGTGGTTAGAGACTATTCATAGTGAACACTTCATCAATTTGCAGGAACATTAACATTTTTGGGCACAACAATAGTTGCCTTATACCTACCCCTTCCCAAAAACAAAATTAAATAAAAAAAAAACTTACATAATCTGTGTCTTCCCATAAGTATGTGAATGCTATTGCTGTGACTTCGATATAACTCAAATCAATACATATTTAAAAAGAATATACTTTTTAAAATGAGAACTTCAAGGATTTAGCTTTAAAGAAGAAACAAATCGTTAAATACCTGTTGAACATCGTATCACCTGCACACCAGTCCACATCAAGTCCACACATATAGCAGTGGTCCTTAACCTTTTTGAGCATTTTGGAAGTCAAAAATTGAACTTTGAAATTGAAGATCTATATGTCGCCAAAAAACAAAAAGCCCACCCATAGCACAGGGCATGTAGCAGTATTTGAATCTATCCAACTAGCAGATGTTTTACTATTGCATGTTTATTTTTTCATTTTAAAATGTGTTCTGATCAGTACATGGATGGTTGTGATCTGCTAAATATGCCTCAGGGACTGACTAGTACATTGCGATGGACAGGTTGACAACCACTAATGTATTGTGATGGATATAAGAACCAAATCTCGAAGAAGGGATTAAAAATGCACAAAAAAATAGAAGAAGCAACATACAATATAGAAAGCAGGACATATAGTACATTTATCAGCAGTAATGTGGCAAAAGAACTACACCATAACGTTAGATTTCTCTTTTTTGTCTCTTGCTCTCTGACCCCTCCTTTTCTCGAAAGTGCATGAATGTATTTAGTAACTAAAACCCCAGCACACGAGCAGATGAGAGCGACATCAATCTGATTTCTCAACTGCATTTGGTACTCACTGTTCATATCTAATAGATCCACTATCAGTTGCATTGCATTGTATTACATGAAATGGACATTACTTACTTACTATAGTCACTTTTTCTCTCTAGGTATACATCTCTCTCTCTCTCTCTCTCTCTCTCTCTCTCTCTCTCGAACACTCAATTACTATCTTGACTATGGTCTGAACGTCTGAATCCGCTACTTATGGAAAACCAATACAAATGTCTGACAGTGGATATTTCTCAAATAAGATTTCATCAATCTTTGAGTAAGATAAATCCATTAACACCGTGTTTTTGTTGCCTGAAAACAATAAACATAATGTACTATCTGTGTCAGTATCAGGTGTTGGTCACTAAAGACAAAAAAAAAAAAAATTACACAAAGTTCCTTTTATCGTTGTCACGGTTCAAAGATGGATGCGGAAGCAATCGTAGATTTCAAACATTTAATAAACAAACAGACAAAAAACGTGATACAGGTGCAGGTGGTCATGTGACAGTAATATGGTGCAGTGGCTGCTGGGAAATGAAGTCCAGAGTTACCTCCTTGATATATGACAGAACCCCCCCAAGGGCGCTTCTCCTGGAGCGCCCAAAAATGCACTCCCTCCATCTGGTGGTCCTGGCCCCCTGGGTAAAATGTCCCCAGCAGAACTAGGAGACTGAGCGGCATCCTCAGCAGAGCAAGAAAGCAACGCAACATCCTCAGTGTAACAGGTAAGCAGAGCGACGTCCTCAGTGGGGCTGGAGCTCAGAGCGACGTCTGCGGGGCAGGACAGTGGGACCACTTCCTCCACAGGACAGGAGAGGGGAGCAATGTTCTCCGCAAGGCCCGAGGGAAGCTCCAAGATATCTGCGAGGCCATAGAGGGGAGCGAGGTTCTCCGCGAGGCCAGGGAGGGGAGCGAGGTTCTCCGCGAGGCCAAAGGGAGGAACGATGCTCTCCACGGAGCACAAGGGGGAAACAATGCCCTCTGTGGAGCAGGAAGGGGGAGTGAAATACTGCGCACAGCAAAGAAGAGGAACGGCTTCTTCAGAGGAACATGGAACAGAGCGACGTCCTCAGCGAAGCAGGACGGCAGAGCAACAACCTCAGCCGAGCAGGTAGGCAGAGCGACGTCCTCAGCCGAGCAGGAAGGCAGAGTGACGTCCTCAGCCAAGCAGGAAGACAGCAGAGCGACAACAGACAGCAGACTCCCACTCGTACCCGGACTCCTCCTCCTGTTGGCGTGGTGTGGCGTAGTTCTCCACGAACATAGGTGGTAGAGTGAAGCCCAGGTATTTCATGGTGATCTGCTGCTTCCGTTGTAGGTCTCACGTTCTCTCACGTTTCAAAGATGGATGCGGAAGCAATCGTAGATTTCAAACATTTAATAAACAAACAGACAAGAAACGTGATACAGGTGCAGGTGGTCATGTGACAGTAATATGGTGCAGTAGGCTGCTGGGAAATGAAGTCCAGAGTTACCTCCTTGATATATGACAATCGTAAATGCATGACGTTTGAATTATTGGAATTAAATTTTATTGCACAAATATACATCATATAGTATATTGTTGTTGTTCTTGTTGTTGTTTTTTTACTAAATAATGAAAATAAAACTGTTAGAGGTAGAGGACTGGTTTTGATGGTGGAGTGGTAGTGGACTCAGTGTTTTGGACCCCACTGTACATTGTGTCATGTACAGCATATGACACACTTTCCTATAAGCATGCTGAATGATTCGTGACTGCCTTCCTACAGTTCTATGCGCCCTGAGACACTCGCACAGCCTTCGAAAGCGTCCACCAACAGGGCCAGTGGAACGGAATATGTATATATTGTAAGATGTACTGAATATATTACCAAAAAAAAAAAAAAGTACATTTGCAATCTCTGCAGCATGCATTTTACATGAATTCCTTTAGCAAGATGCTTCAATATGAAGTGACTACAGGAAATTAAGAAATCCAGTCCAAGCACAGCTGAGAATACCTAAGCACAAGATTATTTCATTGCCACACAACAATGTTGGTGGGAATTTGATCGGTACAGCTCAACGATAAGCACTAATCATGTACAAGGCAGGACAATGAGACAACACGTGCATGAATTAAATGCGTCTGAATGCTGGGTCAGAACAAAGAGCATGCATGGAGAACAGCTGAGGATCACCGCTCCGCTACTCTGTCATCCTGGGATTTGAACTCGAACCCTTCCAGTCACTAGAACACTAACCACTGAGCTGTGATTTATTTGTTGCGAGATTCTATATATTTTGCACTTTGAGTGAAAAAAAGCAAAGCAGCTTGTTTACATGCAGCGCTGTTTTTAAAATATATGCACCATATTAAACCGATGAACAGAATACAAACAGTGTGTAACTGCACTCGAACAGTGTGTGTGTGTGTGTGTGTGTGTGTGTGTGTGCGTTTGCTTAACTCCTCTCTAAGCTGCTCTCGGCAGAAGTTGCAGAGTGATTTTGTTGTTGTTGATTCTCTAATCCCTGTGTTAGCGCTCTCGTAGCAACAAGCTGGGAGTAGATTAGCCCGATCACACAACTGTTTACATACAGTACACCAGACACACACACTTTTAGAGGTTCAGAGGTTCAAGCGCTGGTAAGCTAAACACACACACACACACACACTCTTTTTGATGTCATAATGGGGATAATTATGTCATAATAAGGATCACAGCAACCGACCAATCACAGCCATTCTCTCACAACAGTCACACATCAATCACATCAACATTCTCTCCATGTTCACTCTTTCTCTCTAGTTTCTTCTTTTGCACTCACCATTCTTTCTTCCTTTTCATTTTTTTATCACTCTCATTCAAGCCATCTGTCTTTCATTTATCCATTTGATGCCTCAAACATTCTCTCTCTCCCTCTCTTTCTCTCTCTCCATCTCTCTCCCTCTCTCTCTCCCCATATTCATTCAGTGTCTCTCATTCTATATGCCTTAATCCTATTTGCTTACTTTAATTAAAAATTTACTATAGCTAATTGCTCATGTGTCACCTCTCTGTCTCTTCTCTCTCTCTCTCTCTCTCTCTCTCTCTCTCTCTCTCTCTGTTTGTGTGCATGTGTTTACGTGACAAATGATGACATCGTCACTTCTCAGTGAAGCTGAGTGCCTGAGTGTCACAGTGCTAATGCTAATGCTTTAATTCAGTACATCTGCACAATCACTGCCATCGTAATCTCATTAGAGAGACCACACACACACACACACACACACACACACACACTAACTGAGCAATAATTTCCACTCATTATGATTGGCCCGTTATTATATTAATGAAGCTAATGGCCTTATTCTGCGCAGTGAGCGGGGCCCCTACTGCATGCTCTCTACACCGCCGTTAGACTCCATAAATCACACTCACAAAGGTGTGTGTGCATGTGTGTGCATGTGTGTGTGGGCAAACTTTCACATTTCCATGCAAAGCAGAGCCTCAGCAAACAGAAAAACAATTCTCTGTTACATTTTTATATTATTTTATCCCTACGTTTTTTTTTTTTTTTAACTTTTTCCACATTTTTATTTCTGCCCATGCTCTCTCTCTCTCACTCTCTCTATCTCTCTCTCCCAACATTTTCTCTCTTATATTATTTTTTCTTTTCTTATATACTCTAGCTTTTTTCTCTCCTTCTGTCTCTCCATCCTTCATTCTCTCTCTTTTTTTCCAACGCTTGCACTCCTTCCTTTTTCTCACTCCACTTTAAGTCTTCACGATGACGTCAGAAAGCTTCCTCCTCTCCGCAAAGCAGCGTATACGTACTTCCATTGTACCTTACGCGCGCTGGACACTTCAGGAAAATGCAGGTCAAGTTTAGAATAATAATGCTTACATATTTACGAGTTCTTATATTTTGATTCTTTTGACAACATTAATGATCATTTCCAGTTTACTGTTTGTTAATGTGTAACTGCCTTGGATGGGAAAGCAGGCTAGCTAGCAGCAACAAGAAAAATATGCACCGCTCTTGGCCTGTGTTGCCACAGGTTTACTCACAGGTGTTAACAAGTGTTTACTGTTTATATGAATGTGTAATCGCTCACCTCTGCAACTGCAGCAGAACACAACAATCAGAAAAATCCTGAAGGTGATGAGCCTCCACAATTTTTCCTCATGGACCTACGATAACGCCCTTTCACTGCCACCTCATCGACAACTACATTCCAAACTGTATTCCAATGCAGTGTTTTGGTGAAAAAGCACAACATTAACCATTTCACCTAATAATACACAATCTATAGCTAACATCTGTAATATGGAAACATGATTGCAACAAGAGTTTGCGGTCTGTATTACAGTAAATTAATCAAGAACAAGGATTTAAAGATTTTCTATTTTCAGAAGAGAAAGCTAACAATTACCGCTATCCCAACTCCTCCACTCTGCTCCTCTGGGCAGTGGTGGGTCAGCGGTTAAAGGCTCTGGGTTACTGATCAGAAAGTCAGGAGTTAAAGCGCCAGCACTGGCAAGCTACCACTGTTGGGCCCTTGGGCAAGGCCCTTAACCCTCAACTGCTCAGTTGTATAAATGAGATAAGGTGCTCTGGATAAGGGCGTCTGCCAAATGGTGTAAATGTAATGTAATGTAACGTAAGCTGGGCTGGACAATACACAAATGCATACCTTCATAATCAAACAGGTGGTGCTCAATTAAGAATTTGTATCCTTTATCAAATTTAGAACGTGTCGTAAGTGAACATTTCTCTGCAAGACACTGTACATCATCTCGACGTATTTCTGGCAGATGTAGAAGGGACTGTGTAAACTCCATAGCGTTCCCCTATGCTGGCAGAAGAAACCAAACACTGCTTTGAGTCAGAACAGAAGTTGTGTGTGGTCATGTGAAAAGGGTCTATAGCTGGTGTGCAGTGGGCATTCTAGTGCATCATCCCGGTGGATGCTACACACCAATGGTGGGTGAGGTGATTGCTGCCCCCCCCGCCATACAATGTAAAGTGCTTCCAGTGCCTAGAAAAAGTGCTGTATAAATCTGAGGAATTATTATTATTATTATTATTATTATTATTATTATTATTATTATTATTATTATAATGAGATAGAGCTGATACAGAGCGAAGATAAATCTAAGACAGGCCTGATGCAGATCTGAGGCAGAGATGAGACATGAGTTGTGAGAAAGCTGAGACAGATCAGAGACAGAACCGATACATGCACAACACAGAGGCCCAACTGAAGTTATATCAACATTTGAATTTGTATTTGCTAAATTCTATGCAAATTCACTGTGATGCAGTAAAGGGACCGATCCCAACCACTTGTTTGAATGGTTCCTCAGATTATCACTATGCAGTCTGACATTTCTTAAGTTCCCTAGTCACAACCTGCAGTTGGTTCCCAATTACTGTTTGATGTGCGAAAAGAAAAAAAAAAACATTTTGGAAAAATAAATTGTGGTTTTATCTCATGTTGTCATATGCAGCCTTGTTAAATTTGAATGAAAAATTATTTTAAAATGAAAAAAATAAATAAATAAATAAAGAAAGAAGTATGGCAGATCATTAGTGCCTCTGGTGAGTATGTGCCGCTACTACAGTTAGCTTGCTTTGTTAAACCGCTACGCAAACTAGAATGTAGCTGAGCATGTAACATGAAAAAAATATATATTTTGTTCAAAAGTGGAGTTTTGTTCAAAATTGTGAACAAATTTTGAACAATTTTGTTCAAAATTGTGTAATAGCTGTACAATTTGCATACTACTGTTTCTCATTGAAACAGTATAAAAAAAATAAACTAAACCAAACAAACAAACAAACAAACAAACCAACAAGCAGTGTAAGTAACTCACATAACTAGTAAAATTACGCAAAATTATATGTTCCAACCAGCACCTCTCGAGTGAGAGTTATGAATCTCTGAACCCTGATTAACTCACATGAAGCTGTAAGAAAACGTCAGCACAAATATGACAACTCGGCCGAAACAAAGTGGCCCATTTACATACACGATCGATAAAACACCGGCCATAAATGACACGTGCCGATATGGTTATTGAATTTCAGTTTTAATTAAAAACAAACCAGTGCACATGGTGCCAAAGGCCACTGTAGATTGGAGTGGAGGAGGAAAGGGAGGAGGAGAGAAAGAAAAAGAGGAAGAAAGAAAGAAAGAAAGAAAGAAAGGCTCACTGATGTCAGCAGAACGTCAATCAAACAGCGTCCGGTTTAACTGGCACCCGAAATCGATCAGAAATATGATTTAAGCTCAGAGCTGTGATTTAATTTAGGGAAAGTAACTCCACTTTCCAAACGTAATTTAGATCTCCAGCCTTATGAACGTTATTTATTATGCAGTGAGTTTCATACGTCATTTAAAACGCTCGGCAGTGTGCGTATTAATCAAACACAATACAATAAATACAAACCAATAAACAATATTTTGTTTGATGTGCAAAGTAGTATAGAGGATATATATAAAAATAAAACACAGACGATTTTAAACAAAATTAAATCACAAACTTAATCTAACCATTTAACTAAGCTTTATTTTTTACTAAAATATTTCATATTTTTACATTTTTAAAAATATACATTCAGTATATGCATGATAGAGCTAGAAAATAGTCGGTGATAAATTATTTGTAATTAATTAACAAAAAGCTGAGGAAAGCTGACAGGTGACATGTTGATTGGCTAACATGAGAGACGTTATGTTGGCTAACAGAAATGTGACAGGTGATTGGTTGAGAAGAAAATGACACTGATTGGTTAACAGAGAATTGACTGGAGTGCTATGAAAAGTGTAAATGGAGGATGAGGTCAGTGAGAGTAACAAAGTGCTGAACAGGAACTTAAGGAAGGCTACCACTTTTACACACAAACAAACACATATGTGTGCATGCACACACACACACCCCCACACACACACATCATGGCTGTGTCAACAGTGCTGCATTATATTGCTTTAACAAGAATAATTCATCATCTTCTCTTCTGTAATCTCTCTAAGCTCTTCTTCACACACACACAGACATACACACACACACACACACACACATACAGTACAGTACACACACACACACACACACACACACACACACACACACTCCTCCATTATCCTTCATAAACTGAACTGGAGCTTCACTTAACACTAGACTGTTCTCAACAACAGAGTACAGGGAACAGTTGTGGTTCTGGAACTCTGCTCCTGAGGATTTACATTAGGGACTAATTTACAGATAATATGAACCCCAAAGTAGTCAAACTCCAGATCTTGCAACACTTTGATCCCAGATAGTCAAGATCACATCACCCAGCAAACCAGACATTCAAGATCTTAAAGTGAAGTTTCAAGTTTCCAAAACACTGATAGCCAAGATCTCCATTTCAGGGTTTTGAGAGTTCCGTGAATGGATTTTTTTTTTCTCCAGTGCCAGCTGTATTTCGAGAGCCTGTTAGACCCCAAGCTGGAAGAAAAGCAGTGGTTGGGGTTCATGCTGTCCTGGTTCACTGGCCCAACATGCCAGTGGGCGGAGCTTCTCCTGACCATGGACCACTTCAGCCTGAGAAGCATGGCTGAGTTTGTGGATCTCATTGGGGTGAGTTTCCATGCAGACTTCCAGTTCGATTTGGATAGACTTTTGGGGAGAGCCAGCCTGGTGGCCACGGGGCCTTTCACCACATATCACGAGAGGGACCAGGTCAACTAGGTGGCGATGGAGGTATTACAGACATGCAACAGCAAGGGCTGTAGTTAAGGAAGCCCAATTGCAGTGTCCAACATGCGTTAAACTCAGGATACACAAATCATATTTCTGCTCCCTGGAATGCTTCAAAAGCACTGGTGTACCGACAACCGGCTCCACAAGACAGCAAGAGATGAGCTCCAGCTTGAGACCCAAGAGGTGGTCTCATCTCCAGAACTCCAACGAGAGGTCAACATGGTGACCTCATCTCCAGAGCTTATGCTAGAGACCCGCAAGGAGGTCTCACCTGCTGGGTTCCTGTTGAAGGTCAACATGGCGTCCTCTTCCCCAGAACAGGATTCGACAAGATGGCCTCCCAAGCCATGTTCCTGTCTGAGGGTGACAAGACCATTTCCCAAGACATGTTCCGGTCGAAGGAAGATGGCACTGCCTCTCAAGCAAGTTTCCTGTCTGAGGGCAACAGCACTGCCTCCCACACCATGTTCCTGCCTGAGGTTGAAGGCACAACCAACCAAGTCATGCTCATGCCAGAGACAACATGGTCAATCAAGTTCTGCTCATGTCTGGGTCTGCTGACACAATCAACCAAGCCCTGCCTACACCTGAGTCTGCTGAAATGGCCAACCAAGTTCCTCCCTCAGAGTCGATGGAGAATGATGTTCAACCTCCCTGCTCAACTGAGGACGTTGCTCCACCTCCCATTGCAGCCAAAAACTTCACTTTGTTTCTTTGCTCTGCCTCGGACGTCACTAGGCCAGGCGCCTCTATGGACACCGCTCCGTCTCCATGCCCCGCTGAAGACCTCGCTCCACAGTCAAGAATGGCAAACAAGATAGCTCACCAGGGCGAGCTCTTATCGGAAGCTAATGACACAGCTACCCAAGCCTGGGTCTTGCCTAGCAACTCTGGGGAACCTGCTCCAGCCTCATGTCTGCTCCTTGGCTCCTCGAGGAACCTGCTATTTATTGGACAATGCCTGCCACAGGACCTAAAAAGATGTGAGAAAATTTCACCCAGGGGGCCAGGACCGCCAGGGGAAGGCCTGTTTTTGGGCGCTCTGGGAGTAGCGCCCTTGGGGGCAGGGCAATGTTTGCATTTGACATTGACATTATTTACTTACTACACGTGTATCTGTTTTGGTTTATGTCCTGTCTCCACATCTGTTATATTATAGGATGTCTCCCTTACGTGTCCTTAT
>NC_071266.1:27702423-27889923 GCF_023375685.1 Ictalurus furcatus
GAAGCTCATCAGACTGGAGTAGGTTACAAAACCATCTCTAAAGAGTTTGGACTCCACCAATCCCCAGTCAGAGAGATTGTGTACAAATTTAAGATCGGTGTTACCCTCCGCAGGAGTGGACACCAACAAAGATATACAAACACCACTGTAGATACAATACGGTTCTGTGGAAATTTCTTTCTGTCTGTCTCTCAGATTCTCTCTCTCTCTCTCTCTCCGATTCTTTCTTTCTCTCTCTCTCTCTCTCTCTCTCTCTCTCTGAAATACAGGAAGAGCGGCGTGATGTGTAATCGAATGATTTGCAGAAGCATCAACAGCAAATGGGAAGAAGATGGACGAGAGTGCACTGTACACACACACACACACACACACACACACACACACAGTAGCTCTCTGTAGAAACTTTCTGATGCACCTTTATTTTTAGATTGTGTAGAGAGTGTAGATCGACAGAAGTTGTTGCGTAGTTAAAGCTAACCAGCTAACGTGGGAATACAAAAGACATCAGATTTACACTGTACATGTGCTGACTAACACGATTCAGCTGAAATCAGATAAAGATTGGATTATAAACGCTGAAATCAGATAAAGATTGGATTATAAATGCTGAAATCAGACAAAGATTGGATTATAAATGCTGAAATCAGATAAAGATTAGATTGTAAGCACTGAAATCAGATAAATATTGAATTATAATCTCTGAAATCAGATAAGGATTGGATCATAAAGTGAAATCAGATAAAGATCAGATCATGAACGCTGAAATGAAATAAAGATTGAATTATAATCTCTGAAATCAGTAAAGGATTGGATTATAAACTGAAATCAGATAAAGATCAGATCATGAACGCTGAAATCAGATAAAGATCAGATCATGAACACTGAAATCAGATAAAGATTGGATTGTAAACTCTGAAATCAGATAGAAATTGGATTATAAACTGAAATCAGATAAAGACTGGATTATTTGCATACATGTTAAGACCTTCAGTAAAATGATTGGCGGAGTTGGTTTTTTAAAAAAAAATTATTTTGTAGCCCCGCCTCTTTCCACACACCCCCTCAGCGGATGTGTTATAATTGTGTGAACATTTCTGCAGCGTGAAACCGAATCACGTTCAATAGAAAATGAACTGAAAAACAAACAAACAAACAAACAAACAAAGAGAAAATCCAGCTTGCTGTACTCACCCAAAAGTACATCATCATCGCGGCCGCAGGGCTGGCGTGTGTGTGTGTGTGTGTGTGTGTGTGTGTGTAAGTGTGTGTGTGTGTGTGTGTGTGTGTGTATGTGTGTAAGTGTGTGTGTGTGTGTGTTAGTGTGTATGGTCCAGCTAGCGTGGTCCAGCAGTTGTTTTATCTCTCCGTTCTCTCTCTCCTCCTGTAATTTTCCCTTTTTTATTTTTTTCGGATGTTTCTTGTCCACTGAATGAGCGCTACATTAAATCCTTGTCCTCTCTTCTTCTTGCTTACTATACTGACACTAACTCTATCTCTCTCTCTCTCTCTCTCTCTCTCTCTCTCTCTCTCTCTCTGTGGTGTGTGTGCGTGTGTGTGTGTGTGTGTGTGTAGAAGTGTGGAGGCTGCACTCGCTGCACTCGTCCTCCACTCAGCCTTCAACGCTTCTCCACAGTCGAGTGAGAGGACGAGGAAGAGGAACTGGGCGGGAGATGAAGAGGAGGGTTTAACTCACTTCTAATTGTTTATCACAGCGTATACATGCAGTGACGAGTGCAAAAGTTGGTGCCCTCTCTGGTTTATGAATGGGAAAAGGAAAAGGTGTCTATATAATACAATTTACCAGCGAAAGAATAGAGCTTCAGTAAAAATAATTAATGAATAAATAAAACACCACAAAATGAACAGAAATTAGTCAGAAAAGAATGAGAAAAAGAGGATTTATTCATCTTCAGACCTGATTTTAAAGCATTTTCTTTGAGATAAAGAGATATCAGGGGGAATATGTGGGGGAATATTATTTATAAATATTTTGAAAAATTGGAAAAGTTATTCAGGGATCTGAAAGGGTAATAAAGCACAGTTATATACTTTATAAGAGCAGTTATACCGCTAAAGGGTGGACATATGAGTAATTATTATTATTATTATTATTATTATTATTAGTAGTAGTAGTAGTAGTAGTAGTAGTGGTAGTACCCAACATTTTGTAGACTCAAATGTCTTGGTGGATATTTAATAACAATAACAATTATACAATAATATTATTATGAACAATAATAATTATAATAATATTCTCTTTGAAAGTTTCATACTGAACATATCTTAAATTTCAATGTACAAAGGTTCATAAAGTGCATCTATCCATCTATTTGTCTATCTACCTACCTATCTATCTATCTATCTATCTATCTATCTATCTATCTATCTGTCTGTCTGTCTATCTGTCTATCTATCTATCTATCTGTCTATCTATCTATCTATCTATCTATCTATCTATCTATCTAATTGTCTGTCTGTCTGTCTGTCTGTATGTCTGTCTATCTGTCTATCTATCTATCTATCTGTCTATCTATCTATCTATCTATTTATCTATCTGTCTGTCTGTCTATCTGTCTATCTATCTATCTATCTATCTATGCCTTTTGTTATAACTAATCTGTTCATCAACATTAGTGTAAATTGTGGAAATATGCTGTTTATAATGTATCTCAAACATGACAGTATACAATTCCAAAAATATACTCAAAATCTACTTTCTATCAATAATAAAGTACATTAAGTCTTTTGTGTGGAACTATATAGTTTCCTCCCCCATCACTGCACATTATATAATTGACGCAATTATTCTCCCACAACACACCCACTAATTGCACACGAAATTTATTACAATGTACCTGAAAATTGGTAATTCCCTCTGAGTCTTAGTAATTCAACACACATCATATTAAAGCTCCCATTTTTGAGCTTCAAGTTAAATATATAGGAACCAAGCAGATGTGTGGAGAGTAGGTAAGTGTTTTCCTGACACATCTGCTTTCTAAATGTGGTGTAAATCCACTGTTTATCAATAAAGATAAGTTTACTGATAATCAATACTGAGATTTAGTGAGATTACAGCTGTAAAATTCTGTTACAGCACGGCTGAAAGGTAATCCGCCTCTGCTCCCAAACAGCAGCTATTGCCTTTCTTTTAGTACTTTCTGACTAAACCTGTGGAAGATTTCTGTCTGTATATCCAGTATTCTCCCAAAAGAGCCAACTCAATGAGTCAACTCCTTCACAAGTGACCCCTCCCCACCTCAAAATAATCCCTCACCTCCCCCAAATAACCCCTCCCCTCCCCATCACTACACAAAACTCAAAATAACAAGCAACTACTAGTAAACTTGACTAAATTAGTAAGTAAACAGTGAGGCTGGTGTTAAGTACAGAACCATCAATCACACAGAGGGACAATCACACAGAGGTGCAATCACACAGAGGGGCAATCACACAGAGGGATAATCACGGAGGGACAATCACACAGAGGGGCAATCACACAGAGGGACAATTACACAGAGGGATAATCACGGAGGGACAATCACACAGAGGGGCAATCACACAGAGGGATAATCACGGAGGGACAATCACACAGAGGGGCAATCACACAGAGGGACAATTACACAGAAGGACATTCTCACAGAGGGACAATCACACAGAGGGATAATCACACAAACGGATAGTCACACAGAGGTATAATCATACAGTGGGATAATCACACAGAGGTATAATCAAACAGAGGTATAGTCACACAGAGGTATAATCATACAGAGGGATAATCACACAGAGTGTCATGATTCCCCCTTGAAGCAGCGTGCTCTAAGCGCGAATGTGCGAGCACCTGCTTTTCCGTTGTTGACCGTAGTGACATCTGGACATGTGTGTTTTGTTTATGTTTCTGTCATGTCTCCTCCCTGTTCTGTCATTGGCTGGGATTTCACGTGTGTCTGTATTGCTCTCAGCTGCTAGCGGTTTAGACGCTGATCATGTCCACATATATACCGCACGCCTCCCAGCACACAACGCGGAAGATTATCTTAGAGTTAGTTTAGTTCATATCGTAGTCATAGTCACGGTCCATGTTTAGAATTAGTTTAGTTCGTATAGTAGTCATAGTCACGTTCCATGTTTAGAGTTAGTTCGCGCTGGATTATCCGCTTCCAGTCCCTCGTCATAGTTCATTTCTCGTTTTGTTTATCGACCCTGTTTTCCGTGACCATGACCTAGATTCCAGCCTTGCCCCGTGTATGCCTGTTTGCCAATCGCCTGACCTCTTGCATGTTTGTGGATCACGTTTTGGATTTGTCTGCCTGTCTCTCTTTCAAATAAACAACTGTTCATACTGCACTTGCATCCGTCCTATCTCTGCTCCGTCACAATTCGTGACACAGAGGGATAATCATACAGCAGGATAAACAAACAGAGGGGCAATCACACAACCGGATAATCACACAGAGGTATAATCTCACAGAGGGATAATCACACAGACGGATAATCACACAGAGGGACAATCATACACTTGAAAATGAAATTATTTTCTTATAATCCAAAGTTACAGTGAAATCTGCTTTACAGGAAGGTAGTCGTAATTATTTAGTAACTGATGAATGAGTTGAGAGGGAATGTGTTTTTAACCCTTTATTTTCTTGCAAATGATTCCTAACAAATTAGACAACAAAATGTTTCAGAATATGCATCCACTCACCCAGAGAGACAGACAGGTGATATTTCTGATATGACTGACGTGTGTTTTAAATAATAGTCTGATAAAGTGTGTATGTGTGTGTGTGTGTGTAGGGATGGACAGGAAGCTCTTACCAGTGTGTGTAGAAGCGGCAGTCCTAAATGCCAGAGCTGCTGCGTGAGGAATCCACTACACACCGCGTTCCTGAACACGGCTAGACTTCCAGACTTACACACGCCGCTATCTGCACACAGAAAACACACACAAACACACACACACACGTCAGAGACAACATCATTGTGTGTGTGTGTGTGTGTGTGTGTGTGTGTGTGTGTGTGTGTGTGTTATTATGTTCTGTTATACTACTTTTAGGGGTGTAACACAATGCCAGTCTACTCTCTTCTACTTCACACTATTTCATTCAATTCTACTGTATGCCACTCTACTCCATCAGACATGATTCTATTGCACTCCACTCAACCCTCTTTTACTATACAATTTTAGTCAGTTCTACTGTATCCCACTCTACTCTGTTCCACTTTACTCTATTGCACTCCATTCTACTGTACTTCACTCTACTTTACTGTACTCTATTTGTCTAGATTCCACTGTATTCCACTTTATTCTACTGTACTTTATTCAGTTCTGCTCTTCTCCACTCTACATTATTCTGCTGTAATCCATTGTTCCTTTACTCTATTTTGCTGATTACTGTGCTCTATTCCACTCTACAATATTCTGTCCTGTTTTATTCCATTCTATGCTGTTCTAGTGTATTCTGTTCTATTGTGTTCTATTCTATTATGTACTTTACTCAGTTCTACTGTACTCCACTCTGCTCTATTGTACTGTACTCTATTTTGCTAGATTTTAATGTTCACTACTATATTCTATTCTACTTTATTTTTTACTCAGTTCTACTGTACTCCCCGCTGCTCTATTTGCCTGTATTCTATTCTACTCTATTCTGCTTTACAGTGTTCTATTCTATTCTAATATCAGAACGAGAGACATGCACACAGAATGTGTTTTTTTTTTTTTTCTCTGAGCTGCAGCATTTCATCTTACTGCAATGAAATCAGGGAAAACAACACTTTTAATAATTCAGATACTGAGATGGTAAGAGAAGTGTGTGTGTGTGTGTGTGTGTGTTAGATTACTGCAGAATGGCTCATTTAGCCTCTGCCACGGATTATTAAAGCCGCATTGAACCCCTCCTGTTCTCTCTCTTCCCCATTCCCTCTTCTCTCTCTCTCTCTCTCTCTCTCTCTCTCTCTCTCTCTCTCGGTGTAAGGGTTATGCATTTAGGGAAGCAGGAACTGAGGCAAACAACAAAAAAAGTCTTAAAAATCCAAATATTTGTGTGTATAGAGCACAGTAACATTTAATTTATTATTATGTAATAAAGCACCAGGACACACCACTGTTCTCTTCAGATACTTGATCATCTATCACACACAGACACACACACACACACACACACACACACACACACACACACACTGCGTGCACCATCATTTTCTTCCACTAATCAATAATCAACTGAACCCCCAGTGTTGATGGACAACTCAGCTCAAAAACACACTCCCCCTCCTCCCCATCTGTCCAGCACAGCACTAATGGTCAAGGTCACACACACACACACACACACACACACACACACACACACACACACACAGACACACACACACAGGGACAGATTAAAACAAATAACCAAAACAGCCTCCATTCCTGCGTGTGTGTGTGTGTGTGTGTGTGTGTGTGTGTGTTACATGATCAGGAGTTTCATGTATTTAAGACATTTAAAACTGGGCACAGTTTAATAGAACATGATATGATATAGAGCTATGCTGCGTTTGATTGACTCACCGGGATATAGACCAAATATCTGTATGCAGCTGCTCTGTTACACGGTAATACATGACTTATTACTGTATTATAACATGTTAATGAGTGTTTACAGAGAATTCTTACTCATTTTCATCAGAATTTAATTGAAAGTTCATTTGTAGTTGTTTCAGACACACACACACACACACACACACACACACACACACACACACACACACACACAGACACACCCACATACACAGAGGTAGCACTTTGCAATGCACACACCTAACTGCTGTTTGCCTGTCATACTTCACTACAGAGCTCGGAATTCTTGCAATTTCTTCAGTGTGTGTGTGTGTGTGTGCACACTGATAGCCTTTGAGATCTATTGCCTGATTCTGCTACTCTCACACCGGCTGTAATTCTATTACATGGCCAGTCCATAGTCCATTAAACTTTCAGTAGTGTGTGTGTGTGTGTGTGTGTGTGTGTGTGTGTGTGCGCGTGTGCATGCTCATAAAACAGCTCCCGCACAACCTGTTTGTTTATTTGCGCTCAAGCTGAAATGAAAATTGGGAATATAATATCGCCGCTGGTTCTTGCTTAGCGTCAATAAATAACACGCTCCATGAATGAGCGCATAAATAACAATCAAAGCGCAGAGGAGCTGAGGCGAGGCGACAGGCTGGAGGAGAAGTGCAGGAGGAGACCTGTGAGGGCTCGCAGCTGCTGTTTGGGTTCTCCTGGTAGATTCGTGATTTGGAAACTCAGCGATGTGAGGACCGATAGCTCACACACACAGAGGCAAACACACACACACACATACACACACACGCTTTTCGTCCCTCAGTGTTATGGACGGCAAAGATGTTCTCATACTATACTTTAAAATTATTGTTATTCACAATTTTTTTGTTGACTCATCTTGTACTCGTATTCTGTTCATCCAATTAAATGTTCTTTAGAATGTATGTGCTCCGCCCCTGGGGGCGTAACTTGCTGGCACTCAACCTCGACTCAGATATCACATCTTGTTGTCTAGGACATCACCCTGATTACGGTGGACAGGTGTGGGTGAAGGCAGAAGTGAGAAATCCTCCACAGCTCCAAAATCACTCTTCGCTGTTCCCCATATTTCGCTAGATCTCTTTAGCTTGGGCGGGGGAAGCGGTGTGGTGTATTTTGACTGTTGTGTAAATCAGTCAAACACTTTAACGCACCATTGCTCTAACTTCCTGCTTCAATAGGAAACGCATCAAGTTACGGAATCAAATTATGGGCCTCACACCATTTAATGAGATATTTTGGAACACGAGGAAGTGGGCAGGGCAACGAGCGACCACATGACCGTTCATTCCTGATGACTGAAATTTGGTGAGATACAAAAGTATCATAGTCTTCCAGTCGTATGCAAGATTTCAACTAAAACTCCATTCCTCTAAGCTGAAGTCAGACTTTTTACTATGACAAGTCTGTAAGCTCGAACCTGTACGCGATTCGCTTACAACTTAAACAAGATTACGTTACTCATTTGGCTATGATTTATAAATATAAAAAATTTCCTGTGAAGGCTTTATCTAATCAATGACAGATGGGTACTTATCGTTTTCCTATAACAGTATGTCCGGAAGTGTTTTTTCCTTGTATGTCACAGCAATTTGCTGAAGATGACACTTTTTTTTAATTGACTACACAATGATATGCTGTACTTAAACGGCGCGTACCTGTCCATACCAGCGCGTACCTGGCATGTACCTGTCCGTTGGAACTGTCATGGTTATGGAGACGGATGAGAATGAGAATAAAACATAAAAAGACGATACATACGAGTCGAGAGTGCATGATCTGACAGCAGAGGAGAAACAAACCAAGACAAAGAGTATGGTGCAAACAGCGAGTATATACACACAGGTGCTAGTTAACAGGAATAAGGATCAGGTGCAGAGGCGCAGTGGCTGCTGGGAACTGAAGTCCTAAGCACCCTCTGACAATTCTTGACAGAACCCCCTTCCCTTAACGTGCAGCTCCCAAAGCGCATGATAAGTTCGGGTGGGGTTCCTGGATACCCAGACCAGAGGTCTTCAAGTGTCCCAAAGTTCATTTGAGTGTCATCTCTCGGGGTACAGATGCACGGGCTCTGTTATAGCCCCCAGGGACAATTCCACCTTTGGCCAGTGGAAAGCACCCTGATTGCTCTTGCAGAACTTCTTCCTCTGTTGTCGCCTTCCATTCCTTCCTTGTCTCACCATACTCATGTGATTTTCATTTGATTGATTAATTAGTGCCCTATTCAAGTTGCCTGTTTTTCCTCCTTAGTTGCTGGAGTTTAATTCAAGTTAGGTCATGTTCGTGTTTGGTCCGCTCGTGGTTGGTTTTGTTGTACTTGATTACTTAGTACTTTTCTTAGGGTTTATTTTCTTCTTCCTGTGTTTGTGATAATGTCGGTTCCTAGTGTGTCTTGCCTCATGTTTATTTCCCTGAGCCTGTTTCCTGTGTCTCTCAAAAAATCAAGAAAGTTCTGCATTTGCACCCACCTCCATGGACTCGCATCACGACAGGAACAAGGTCGAGTGTTTCCTGCCTGAGAATTTGCACGTGAGCGCTCATTTCATCGAGGTTTCTCTAGTTACACAGCACCAACGTGACACTTAGATAAGCAGCGCTGCGTGACCACTCAGTCCTGTAGCCCATCAATTCTATTTTTCTCACCTTAGTTACGGGTCAAAATTAGACACCGCTTTCACCATTTTTAATACTTCTTCGGATAATTATCCTACCTCAGAGAGAGCGTGAGCGAGATATAAAATTGAGCAATACAGCCAATATAACATAGCCATTAGCTAATATTAGCTATAAATTATTTAATGGATGTGTATATTAGCTAATATATTTTTCTGTAATGATCATCTAAAATGTGATATAGTGACAAAGAGGAGAGAGAGAGAGAGAGAGAGAGAGAGAGAGAGAGAGAGAGCATTTTAAACAGTGTGTGTGTTACTCTGGGAGGTGGGCGCTTCATTACACAGAGCTCCCCACGGTGTGTGAAAGAGAAAAACAGCCATTAGCAAAACAAACTGCTGATTATTCTGATTATTCACACACGCGCACACACACACACACACACACACACACACACACACACACACACACACATCAAATCCAATCTTCAATAGATTGGTCAGACTGTAGATCACTCATAGAGCCCAGTTTTCTCATAAGCATGCCTTCAGTGTATCATGAGCGAGTCTGGTAATGTTTCATCCCTCAAACTGTTTCCGACTAAAGACTAGTTCGCAATTACCTTGTGTAATAATGCCTTGTGTTTGTGATGCTTGGGCTGTACAGTTGCGCACTCTAGAAAGAAGTAGATCATTGATCAGATACCGCTCTACAGTAGATCGCACTTACTTTGGCAACTCTACACCGCATCACTCAGTCTAAAATTTATCACTACTGGAGATCATGTTACAGAACACACTCTTTAGCTTAGTCAAACAGATCACTTCGCCTTAGATCATTCGTCTTCTACCGCCGTAAAAGAAATCACTTCACGGTAGACTACCCATATACTCTAACTTACTGAAAGAGTTCAATTTGCAGTAGATCTAGCTCAGTGAAAGAGATCACTTAATAGTAAATCACTCATACTCTGACTTACTAAAATAGGGCACTTGACAAAAGATCACTCATAAACTACCTTACTGATTTCCCCTTGGGGATCAATAAAGTACATCTATCCATCTATCTAAAACAGATCTCTTTACAATGGATCACTCCATAGCTTCCCAAAAAAAAAGAGATCACTTTACAGTATGTTGCATGTCCTTATACATACTGTACGTATCTCATGAATGGAGACAACTTTACAGTGGATCTCTCAAATTTTAGAGTAGCTGCCTAATACAGATAGTACTATAGACCGGAGGTTTTCAAATCATTTACATTTACATTTATGTTTTTGGCATTTGGCAGATGCTTTTATCCAGAGTGACTTACATTTATCTCATTTATACAGCTGAGCAGTTGAGGGTTAAGGGCCTTGCTCAAGGGCCCTGCAGTGGCAGCTTGGCAGTGCTGGGATTTGAACTCATGACCTTCCGAGCAGTAGTCCAAATCAATCCTCAGACCCACACAGACAGTCCACATTTTTGCTCCACACCTGTGTTTGCTGAGTGGGGATAAAGCAAAAATACGGAACATCTGCGGAGCTCTGATGTCTAGTTTGTTAACCACTGGTCTAGACTTCCTTGATGATGGAGATTACAGCAGAACCTATACTTTATACTACCACGTGTCTGCAGTAGATCTCTCATTTTCTCAATGAGGGCGCTAACACAGACCAATCTACAGTCCACCCACTTTACAGTAGGTCACAAATACTCTAGTCTATCTGACTAATGAAAATCATGCTACAGTAGATCACACATTCTCTACACTAGATCACTGCTGGAGACAGCATTAGCTCGCATGTTACAGCACGTTACATGTTACAGAATGAATGCATGAAAGGATGTGAGAAGGAAAGAGCATTGTTTTTAATTTTTTTAGACAGTAGAGGAGAAGAACAGGAGGAATGTATACACGCTGCATAGAGAAAGACGGGGGGGAGGGGGGGGCGGGAGAGAGACTGACCCATCTGTACTGCAGTAATGTGATGCATGGGAACATCTTCAATGAGATCAGGGTTTTCCCTCCTGCCACATTCCCCCTGCACCCTGCTGACACCCTGGCATGTGGCCAGCTCTACCCGCTAAACACTCTGCAGCTATTATGTCTCGAAAACTACACGAATGGCAACACAGACATCATTAAAGGGTTGTTTTTGCTAAAGAATAAAGTGGGTGGGACTTTTTTATGAAGATTTGAAATAAGTTCTCTGAGAATAACTGAAGTGAGTGAGAGAATGTTGAGAAAGCGAGAAAGCAATTGAGCAAGTGGGGAAAGAGAGTAGAGTCATGATAGCAATGAGCCTCACACCAACAGTACCACTGTCATTAAATCAATAAGTCATTATCTTTAATGGGATAAGCACTTTGAAAACTAATTGAAAACAGCTCCATTTACCCTGGCCAGCTCCTTAATGCAAACAATACTGCTGTTAAGGCTGAGCACAGCGGAAAAATGAAGAAAAAAAAAAAACATGGCATGTGCTGGAGTTGGCAACCTGGTAATTTGGTAAACAGTTGGCGCTGTTCTGCCCACTTAAAAGATGACCTGGGGCCAGTAAAAAGGTCTTTATCCTGCAAATTAGCCATCACAAATGAAACAGTGAGCACATTAAACAATCAGTGAAGAAACAAGATGGGGAAAACATTTCTTCAAGCACAGTGCCTGAAAAAGAAACTCAATAAGGTGTGAACTTATCATACTAGTTATCAGGATTTCCACAAGGATGGAGAGAGCTGGTAGATTATCAGTATTAGAGACCACAAAGTTGTGGGTTGCCATAGAGCCACCGTACGGTGGAGGAACGAACATTGCGCTGGGCGTGAAATGGGAACACACCCTGGATGTGATTGCAGTCCATCGCACAACACAATGGGGTCATATAACATAGACAATCTACCTGCATGCATGTTTTTTAGGAGGTGGGAGGAAAATGCAGAGCCTGAAAGGAACTCCATGAAGACGTAGAGAACAAGCTCTACAGAACCAGTAACATGAGCTCAGAATCAAGCCAGAACCAGGAAATGTGAGGCCACGACATCATTGTTCCACTTTGCGAATTAATAATGAAAATCAAAAATCCAACATATTATGTTGTTGACATATTTTAAGCTACAGAACCTCAAAAGTAATACCATTATATCATTAGTGGATCAGATGTGTAATGGTAAAAGTCAACAATTATTGATTGCAATTTGCTTTAGTAATCTGTTCCCATGCTACAAGTAGTCCACATCCTGTTATTTGGCATGTCATGTCCCTTGCTTAGTGAAACAAAAGTGTCACCTAAACAGTACCTCCAACAAAGCACCTGTTCACAATGCAATTTAGAAACAAATACCGCTATTGAAACACTCATTCTCCAAACAAGAGTGGAAAATTGTAGTGTGGAAATTGAGCCTACATGTTCCCTTAATCTGAGATTTTTTACCCATTCTGCTTGACTTCTGGCGTCTCAAGTGTTTGGAGTCCTGGAGTCTAATGGTAAACATCGTGCACAATCAGTGAAGCAGTTCAAATAACGTATTGACTTACCTTGGCCTAAATAGCTGAAAATCCAATCAAAGGTCTGGATGGCAATGAGCCAGTCAAATCAGTGAGAGCTGTGTACACACGTCATGCCTCCTAAACCGCAATCCTGCACTGAAGTGTTCTGACTCGCACTTTAAAACTTAGATGAGATGTATATTTCATTTCTATGTCCAATGTATAGGTGGATACATGGTCTCCTAGATTATTGAATGTAGCTGCTGTTATTTACATTATCGACTATGACAGCTATTCTATCTGCTCGACTGCTAAAGGAGCGAAGAGTGAGCATCAGAGCACAGTCGAACTGATCAATGAGGGAAGAGAATCTTTGCAGGGTCAGTGAGTTATAAACCCAATGGAAATCTGTTTAACGGCAAACTACCACAAGCTGTAAACCGAGTGTCTAAGGGTGCACTCGCATCAGCCGTGTTTAGTCTATTTGAGTGGAACCCTAGCGTGTTCTACTCCTCTGTCTGATTCTCAGGGCCAAGAGCAGCTGAGTGGGGTTGGTCTCGCTCTGCTAGCAAGTGAACGCTTTCGGAGTTCATTCAAGAAAGCGATTGAACTCTGAATCAATTCAACTGAAGGAAGTAAATGAAACATGCTGTGTGTTTTCGGGTCGGGGGCATTTTATTTGAAGACATGAGCTGCTAAACTAAGCCATGGGATGCAATTAGAGACAAAGCACAGAGCTGTCATGCCATAGAAATGCCATGTTTCGAATAATAAAACACATAAAACGTTTTAAACTATTTATGTATATCATTATCTAATAATTTATTTAGCACCGGCTTTGTGTTCTCCATGACTAATGCCCATATTTCTGACCAATAAATAAAAAAATGTTACTAGGACATTTTCAACCTTCATTCAACTTTTTATTGGTGCTTTTTTGTGCAATGGGAAAACAAACTAAATAGTACAAACCAAAACTATAGGCTACATTTTCACTTTGGTTTTGGACGAATAGGGGTGAAAGCGCACTAAGGGAAACTATACAGTGGCCTTGAAAACAGCAGATGTAAAACTCAATCTTTACTCATGCCAGTAAAGACATTTTCATTGTCGTTATTTATCTGGGTGAGACCAACTGATCATAATGCTGGGTAATTCCACAACTACTGTGTTTTTGTGTCCTACTGATGTTACTGTACATTTACAAAAAATGTGCTCGTATCCTGCTATTAACATGGATGTGAGTTAAACACATTTGCTAATTCGAGGCTAAAACATCAACCCTGTTACTCATTTAAGAGCACTTAAATGCAACAAAAGAAACCTTGTAAAAATGTCATCTTTATTTCTTTGCCTGAGATGCAATAACACATTTTACCGACTGGTTAAAGGCATGCATTCTTAGATTCAATTTTGAGAATGATTTCAAAATAAAGTTTCATTTTTAAGAGTTAAAAGGGCTAAATGGTATGGTAATCGTGGAATCACCCACGTCTCTCTGTCTCATTTGATGCTTACTTCTCTCACAACTCGCCGGTTAGAATTCAGCCCCTGCCTGTTGCAATATGTCTCTTTAAGCAAACATCAAAAGCATTGCATTGATGGTAAATGATTAACGGCATTAATTCTGACTAGAGTGTTATACGAGGATTAAGACACAACGCCTCTGGGCTTTTCTGAGGCTTCCATAACTTAATTTCCAAGACTTTACAGTGCCCCATAAGCGCATTAGCAATTTGCGATGAAAGAGATCATGTCAGACGCCCAAGTCCATGGATTACCCAATCACTTCCACTAACATTAGCAGCAGAAAATTTGAGTTGCTTCCGAGTTACTCATGAGAATAAAAACATGGATGTGTGTGTGTGTGTGTAGAATTAGCGGGTCAGGGCACCATCTGCTTGTTTGCTAATGCAGCAGAGTAATTACAGTTGACTTTCATCGGACATGCAGACAGTGCTAATGTAAAACGGCGTTAGGTCCACGCGCTAACTGTGCGTTATTTCTTTTCCAAAAGTAGCCTGCTAGATAAAGTTCGACCTTCTACATACTGAAAAAAAAGGTTCTTTAGGTGTTCGTTCACAGCCTGAACTTATAAATGAATTTCCAAGTAGTGCTGTTTTTCTGTGTTTAGTTAAGCATTCCAAACATTTTGAACTTGAAGCCCTTCTATGAAATGGCAAATCCATCAGTTGTATGGTTCTATAGAAAACAGAGTTTAGTGTTTACCTTAAAGTTTCAGCAGCGAACCGTACATCTAGTTTTACACCTTCAAAAAAGAAACAATAAAAAAGGAAACCTTTATTTAGATTGTTAAGAAGGTTTAGTGTTCTAAAGGATCCAATGTTGTAACCCTTCTATGAAATGGGAAACCTTCAGTTGTATGGTTCTAAATAGAGCATTTAGGATCTCCATGAACGTTTCAGTGTAGAACCCTACCCTACAGTGTAGAAACCTAAAAAAGAAAAAGGTTCCTCAAAGGTTCTTTGGGTAGGTTCCACTTGTAACTCTCAATAAAATGGGAAACCCTCAGGTGAGTGTTTGGCATCACGTAGAGGCTTTTGGGTCTCCCTTAAAGTTCCAATCTTAAACGCTACAACTGCTCTATGTCTTAGAAAAGAAAATGGTGGTCAAAAATCTTTCATTTCCTAGATGGTTCTACTTGTAACCTTCTATAAAATGGAAAACCCTCACTTGCAGGGTTTCTACACAAAGCCTTTAAGGTTTCTCTTAAAATGTGATCAGAAATCCCACAGCCATCCGTGTCTAGGGTCTCTAGCTAGCCAGCGACACTAACCATTCGAGGATCCTGTGAGCTCGTGTATATGAAAGAGGGCAGATAGCGGTTTCCACTGTGTGTTGTTAGCTGGCATAAGATTGGGCAAGACCTGGCTAGTGGATGGGAATTGACAGGTGACCAAATCAGTGCGTAATTGTATAGGGGGGGAGCCACAAGGTTCTGCTTCTTTATGATACACCATATGGTCAACATCTTACAGGAAAAGTAAATATGGCATGTAAATATTAATTTGTGTGTGTGTGTGTGTGTGTGTGTATGTGTGTGTGCAGTGTTGGTGTTTGTCACTTATCATGTAGTATCCTTGAACATCACTCTGTTTCTAAATTGGTTCTGCAAACAGCTGATGTAAGTAATGGAATTGCGAAGTCGCGGTGCATTACAGAGCGGCGTCTGCTAAGCAAATAAATAATTGAATGCAAATCTCCTGGTGTTTGCAACTCCTGCCAATTACTCTAACCGGTTTAACCGATCTTATTACATTAGCATGCCGCAGTTCTGACTGCATTAGCCACGGCTTAATCAGTACTTAATTTAATTAGGATGGAAGGCAGAAGGAAGGAGGAATGAAAGCAGCAGCTATGTCAAGCACCTTGATCCCACACCTGCAACTCTCCACTGAGAAACGTGTATCAAATCCCCTCAAACACACGATATGCAAGTCTGAAAATCGTCGCAAACAAAAACGAAGGGATTCTGTGTGATAAGAATTATAAGGACGTATGTTCTTCTTATTAGCACTGTTAGCAACATACTCTTCAATATGTGTGTTTTTTTATTTGTATCTAAAATAAGATGTGACACTGATTATATGAATGGAAGCTGACTCCATCACAGTTGCTCAAGCATCAGACAGATGATGTGCATTAATGATGTAGTAAATCTCACATATTTTTTATCACTGTAGATAATTCAGTGAGTCTTGGGACGCCTGATGCAACTTTCAGCGGTGTCTGCTGTCACTTTGCCAAGTCTTTTTTTTTTCTTTCTCGCAAGATTGAGTGTCAAGTGTTGCTGCCACTATTACTGTTTCCATTAAAGATTAGTGCTAGAGAAGAAGAGATAATATACTAACAGCACTGTGACAAAACAAAAGGTTAACATTATGCTTTACCTGGAATTTCAGATTTCACCTGCTTTTGCATTTTTTTATGTAACGTATAGCAACATGTTCCAAATATTTTATTCTAATAATACCATAGCAATTATATTTATGAATGAATGACATGTCGTACATTTTAATCAATTTAAAGTTACATTTTATACTTACAACCATGAAACAAGTTAGTTCCTATTGTCACTTTCATTATGCACCATTTCAGTGAGAAAAATAATAAAGAAGATACTACACGTGTCCATTCCTAAAGCATTTCTTGTTTTAAAATGTAAAGGTGTTAAAACAAAATGATTAGCTTGTCATTTTTGAATGTCCTGAGAAGCGAACAAACAGAATATTTTGGAGGGGCGGGGTAGTGGATGCTTGGCGGTTAAGGCTCTGGGTTATTGATCAGAAGGTCGGGGGTTCAAGCCCCAGCACTACCAAGCCCACTGTTGGGCCCTTTAGCAAGGTCCTTAACTCTATCTGTTCCAGGGGTGCTGTATCATAGCTGACCCTGTGCTCTGACCCTGCCTTCCTAACATGCTGGGGTATGCGAAGAAAAGAATTTCACTGTGCTGTAATGTATATATGACAAATAAAGACTCATTATCATTACATACACAGAAATTAACAAGAAACAATCATCATTTACTGGATCAATTATCAGATCCTTTAAAGAAGAATGAGCCCCCCCCCATGGGCTTAAAACTTAAGCTTGAAGTTACTCACCCTGATGTGCATCATTACCTTGTTGATACGGAGTGTGTTCACACCAGAGGATTGGTGAAAGTGTATTGCAGTTTGGATGCCTACAATTACTTTATTAGAGCAAAGGTGTGAAATATTTTCTCCTATAATGCGGATGGCATCTGTATTGTGTATTGTACAGCTGGAGCAAGTCAAACGCTGTCTGAAACATACTCAGTATAGTTTATTGCCAGAAGCAAGCTGAAAGTGCAAGCGGACACTGTGTGTGTATGGCTGTGAGAGTTAACTAGTTAATCAGTTAGCTTTCTTGTTCGGCAAACGGATGCATTACACACCTCAGTATTCAACCATTTAGAATTTAATTGTCAGTGATGATCAGATTAGGCGAGGTTTGTAGAAATGTTGCTGCAGTTCTTGTGTCTGTGGAACAATATGTAAGGGAAGACTTAAACGCATCATTCATCAGTGACCTGAGGGACCATCCAACAACATGGTCCTAATTGTAATGCCCTTAAATCAACCTACCGGATGTGTGGTTCTTTATTGTGGTTCTTTGCTGTTATTTTGAACTCTTTTTTACCACCAACCGGATATGTCGTAGCAACAGAACTGTCACTTCCTGTGTTCATGAAAATTCATTTGAAACAGTATATTTTCTCTCTTTTGAAGGGTTCTTTAGATCGCTAAGTGTCCAATCCTTTTAAACCACTTTAAAAGTGTTTCTGAAAGGGAATCTATTTGTTATATGGTGCTACCTGGAACCTTTAAGTGTTGTCCTGAGAGATGAAGCAGTGAATATTTAAGTGTGCTGGATGGAAGTATTTTTTTTCTTTCTTCTAAAAGTGTAAACGGATTCCTGAAGTGATTTTTGGGTAATTAAGTATTTCACACTTCCTAAATTGCTTTTACTTTATGAAAGGGATTCTACTTAGAACCTTAAAGCAAGCCCTTTAGTGTGCTACTGTACATGGAGCCAATCACCAATTTTATCTTTGGACATTAAACTGCAAGGAAGCAATATAGGCATGATAATGATAATGAGTCTGTTTTCTGTCTCACATCCCAGCATGTTAGGAAGTTGGGGTCAGAGCACAGGGTCAGCCATGATACAGCACCCCTGGAGCAGAGAGGGTTAAGGGCCTTGCCCTAGGGCCCAACAGTGGCAGCTTGGCAGTGCTGGGGTTTGAACCCCTGATCAGTAACCCAGATCCTTAACCGCCAAGCCACCACTGCCCCAAGCCATCACACACGTACAAAGGAGTGTTTCTCAAGGGTTCTTTGGCTAGCCAACCCTCATAACGTGGTTTTAGTCAGATTTTTTAAAATGTGATTAAATGTGCTAAATGGACCGCTAAGTTCAGAAAGAAGTTCCTCAATGGTTCTTTTCCTCCCTGAACTTTTAACTCAGCTTCCAGCTACTATTTTTTAGGTTGAACTAGCTGTGTCTATGCCCTTAAAAGATGGTTCCTCTTCGGCTAGGCAATAATTTTTTTCCATTCCTAAAATTGGTTTTAAATCTATTAATGGAGAAAACCCCTCACCTGTAGAACCATTATGGGTGAATAAACCAGCTGAGTGTGAATAATCTCCAGATGAACAAACTTAAGAAACTTTAAATCTATGTACGCTAAAGTACAAGGAGTCAAACTAGGCATTACACACTTGTTAAAAAAAGGTTCCTCAAAGGTACATTGAATGACTAAGTGTTTAAACCAGTGTGTCAAATCTAAAGTGTCCACTTCTACTTGGAACCATTTTTGAAAAGGAATCTAAAATTAAAGCAACGAATCGTTACATATGATAGATAGATAGGGCCATTTGTTTTAGGAATGTAGGAAAAACGTTTCCTTACATTGGGAATTTCTCAGTCTGCTAATAGTTTCTGTCTAAAACTCCTCTAGTCTTGAGTGCTAATTTAGTTTAGCAGGTTTGAAAGTACACGTCTTCTATCAGCCACTTGTTTTCATGCATAAATTGTTTCTAGTGCCAATTTGATGTTAAAAATGGGTTTCTTTTTTTAATTTTTTTATTTCTGCATTTTTGCCTCAAGGGCAACATGAAGCTGGTCTATAAAGACTCAGCGCTATGACAGGCAGAGCTACAGTTTGACAGCTGCGTCTGTTAAAGGAGACAGATGACAGAGACGAGACGCTCAGACACATTTGCGCTGTCTCTTTCTCTCTCAGACGTGCATTAAAGCTCTGAAATGTGTATGTGTAAGTTACAGATAGACCGCATCATCACTCAACCAAGCACAGTGAGATCTATACGGAACCGGTGGAATCAGAAAGCCATCTATTTTTCATACCAGTACACATAGCAGGTTGACGTTCCACACTGGGAAACTGGTGGCTGCTCAGAGTAATATCTTGCCTTTTATGGAAAACAAACTCCCGCTCTCAAAGCACTGATGTTTTGAATACGACGTGGGAGTTTGTACTGCTAGCAATGTGGCTAATGATGTGAGGAAAACTCTTATTATTGAGAAGAAGAGATTATTTCTATGCGTGGGTTTTATTTTGTGTGTGTGTGTGTGTTTAGCTCTCCATGAGGGACTATGATGTATATAACGATGATGATAAACGCTTCATTATTCTATCGTAATAACCAGTTTTTAGGACAGTTCTTATTTTACTCAAAGTAGATAACTGGTAAGAGTGTACTGTTATTTATCATCTATACACTCTTCAAAGAAGTGTTCTTCAAGGGTTCTTTGGATGGTTCTAGATTTCTGATCCCTCAACCCTGAAAGGAAAGACCTTTTGTGAGTGCGTTCAATCTAATCGTTGATTTTATTTACGGAAATTACAGACATCTTCTCATCTGTCTCATCTCAAGCATCCACCTCTTTTTAAATATATTTTTTTTAATAGGTCAGTGTCTCATACATGCTGCTCGACTATGCAGAGTGAGTGCAGAAGAGCTATCAGCTCCCAGCACGTGCTCCATCAGAGGACGAGCTTCTCCATCATGAAGCTTATCAGACCGAGATAAACGTGGCAGCAGCATTACTGCTGAGACTAATCCCTGCTGGGGTTAATTCCTGACGGAGACTGCGATAATCCCCCAAGCGCAACCGGACAAGCCGCACACAGGAATCAGACGCTAACTACGTTAAATTAATAGTGCAATTCTCCCTTAATTAGCACGTGTGGACAGGAGTGTGGATTAAAATGTGTCGCCTAAAATACATTAGCTGTTAGCGGGCACGTTATCAGCACGTAGCATTTCCCATCAGGTTAATGTGCGAAATCAATAACGTGCGAAAAGCTGTTCATCTGAAGAGGTGTTACTAATTGTGTTGAATTACGAATCAGACACGGCTCTGTTAATACTAATACTAATACACACACACACACACAGTGAATATAAATTTACCTCATATTATTCATTAGGATTCATTTTAAAAGAATTATATCATTGTTAATCTTATTACCGTGATATTATATTAGACTCTGGTGTTAGTGGTTATTGGTTAGCACATTTGCCCCGCACCTCCAGGGTTGGGTGCTCAAATTCCACCTCCACCCTGTGTGTGCGGAGTTTGCATGTTCTCCCCGTGCTTCGGGGGGTTTCCTCCGGGTACTCCGGTTTCCTTCCCCAGTCCAAAGACATGCATCGTAGGCTGATTGTTATGTCTAAGCTGTCCACAGCGTGTGAGTGTGTGCGCGATTACGGCTTGCAATGAGTCGATACCCTGTCCAGGGTGTCCCCCGCCTTGTGCCCAGAGTTCCCTCGGGGAGGGTGTAGGATAAGTGGTACAGAAAATGGATGGATGGATGGATGGATTTTGCTTATTTTTAGGAAATAAAGACAATTCATTCATTAAGTAATAAATTTTCCGTATCGTTTTCCTTGAAAAAAGAAAAAATAATCTCTATTGATAAAAATCAAACATGATCTCATTAATAAGACAGTTTCACACTTTAAATTAAGAACAATGTTTAGATATGTTTAATATTTGTTTTTCTTTTTTTCCAAAAAATAAAGTCAATTGATTCATTAATGTTCATTAATAAAATAAAAAAAAAACTCTTTTGATGTTAATCGTTCTGTTAATGAGACAAACTCCAACTTTTATATGATTTATAATAAATCATATGACTACTATGTTATCAGGAAATAAACTATTTACCTTCGTTTTGTGACAGAATTAATTAATAAGACGTTTAATTATTTCATTCATTAATCTATCAAATTTTCTTTTCAAGTTTGAGATGTTCCTACCTCAAGATAATTTAGCTTCTTTTCCCCAAGAAATACAGGCTACTACATGAATTCATTAATTAACATGTTATCAGTAAAATACGTTTGACAGGAATAACAACCGGCTATAAACAACAACATGCAGTCTGTACAGTATACATCGTGCTGTAAACAACAACACGTGGGCTGTACAGTATACACCGTGCTGAAAACAACAACACGCGGGCTGTACAGTATACACCGTGCTGTAAACAACAACACGCGGGCTGTACAGTATACACCGTGCTGTAAACAACAACACGCGGGCTGTACAGTATACACCGTGCTGTACAGTATACACCGTGCTGTAAACAACAACACGCGGGCTGTACAGTATATACCGTGCTGTAAACAACAACACGCGGGCTGTACAGTATACACCGTGCTGTAAACAACAACACGCGGGCTGTACAGTATACACCGTGCTGTAAACAACAACACGCGGGCTGTACAGTATACACCGTGCTGTAAACAACAACACGCGGGCTGTACAGTATACACCGTGCTGTAAAATATTCTGTAGTATATTTAAATAAAAGCATTCAGCTCTCTCATGTTAATTACACATCATTTCTAATGTACAATGAGTTCCTACGGCCGCATCATCACTCGAATTAGTTCATTATTCAGCTCAAAACATAGCGATGTCGGTTTGCCTTAAAGAAACAAAAACATTACAATGTCTTTATGCAAATTTTATGCAAATGTCATGCACAGTCTATTATTATTATGGCTATAGAAACATTCATGGCTGTTCTCTAAACTGGTGTAAGATTTGTTTAAGGCATGATGGAGTGATGCAGGCTCTCTCTCTCTCTCTCTCTCTCTCTCTCTCTCTCTCTCTCTTTTGCATGTGGAATGTTTCCATCTCTCTGCATTCTCTCACTCTGCCTCTCTCCATCTCTTTATCCTGTTCTCTCTATCTCACCTTACACGCTTTTTTAAAATCTCTTTCCTTACTTCTATCCGTTTCAATAGACTATCTTTTTCTTCTATCATCTTTCCTTTCTCAATCTTTTTTTCTTCCGCTCTCTTTTCCAATCATTCTTCAGATTTTTCTGCAGGTTCTCTTGTTCTCTTTTCCTCGGTCTCCCCATCTCTAACATTCTTACTGCCCCTCACTTCCTTCACTCTCTTTATTCCCCCTTTTCTACATTCCTTACTCGCTCCTTTCTCCGTTTTCTCCACTGTCTGTCTCTCACCTTTTTTCTCTTTTTGTCTTATTTTTTCCCTTTCTTCTTTTCTTTCTCATTTGCCCTCCTTATCTTTCTCTCTCATTTCCTTTCATTCTTTCTCCATATCTCTTTCCCTGAGTCTTATTTTCTTTTCTCTCTCTTTTTTCTTTCAATAACTCTCCCTTTATTTCTTGCTCTCTCTATTTTGCCTTCTTTCTCTCATTCCTTTTTTCTGTCCTTCTCCATGCCTCTCTTGCATGTTATTTTTTTTTTACCCCTCTCTTGTTCTATCTTCCTATATTTCTCTCTCTTTTTCATTTCTTTACCATTCTATTTTTTTCTCTTGCTGTATTTCTCTTTTTATCCCCATCTCTCTCTATCCCTCTTACTACATCTTCTATCTACACTCTCCTCTTTCTTTTTCCTCTCTGTCCCTTTCCTATTCACTTCATCTCTCTCTCTCTCTTTTTCTCTGTATTTTTTCTTTCTCTCTGACTCCACAGCAGGTGACACACTCTATACTCCACTTGGTCATGAGAGAGAGAGAGAGAGAGAGAGAGAGAGAGAGAGAAACAAAAATCGAGGATGAGATGGAAAGCTAGAAGAAGAAAAAGATCAATCGGAAGCATTTCAATTAATCTGCTGAGTGAAGGATTGATTGAAGATCTGAAGTGAGTAAACAAGCCTGCCTATTTAAGGGCCATGATCCCTTAATCATCACTTTAGCTCAAACAGCACTCCTCAGACACACACACACACACACACACACACACACACGTGCGCGCGCCGCACTGCAGATGCCTTTACCACACCTCCCATGGCTAAGCTATAAAAGTAAAAAAAGAGGATCAACCATGCGCAGTTAAGTCCTATGGCAGTAGCAGTACCATTAGCAGTAGCAGCACTCCAACTCAATACAGTGATTACAGAAGCTGGATCTGTGTTACAGACAAACTGCAGGCTGTAGCAGAATGAAGGAGACACTGTAATTGCTGCTGTAATCTAATGACTAACATCCTCCATACCACACGTTCTCTAAACAGAGTCATGCCTTTACAGAGTAACACACCTGCAAAATTGTACAGATGTTTATTTAATGCAGTGTGTAATAAACATCCAGTAGTGGGTGAGTGAAGCGACTCTTTGAACTGGATTTTTGAGTTGGATATATGAGTCAGATATTTGACTTGATTCTTTGAACTGGATATTTGAGTTGGATATTTGAGTCAGATATTTGACTCAGATATTTGATTTGGATATTTGAGTTGACTCTTTGAACTGAATATTTCCGTCACATATTTTAGTTGACTCTTTGAACTGGATACTTGAACTGGATCTTTGAGTCTGATTTTTATGTCGGATATTTGAGTTGGAAATTTGAGTCAAATGTTTGCATTGGATATTTGAGTTGGCTCTTTGAATTGGATTTCTAAGCTGGATCAGTGAGTTGTCTTTTTACATCAGATCTTCAAGTCAGATCACAGAGTTGGATATTTCAGTTTGACCTTTCCTGACCCGTACTGGTCAGGAAACACTGAACTGTAGGATTCTACATGGAATATTTAAGGGCTCCACAAGATGGACAGTCAAAGACATCTTAAGGGTTTTACCTTTTCTAATAGTGTAATTATAGCTATTAGTTTTATTGCAATAGTTAATGTTATTTGATTGTTGTAATGGTTGCCATAGTTACAGTCCAACATGGTTTTCATGTCCACTAACTGCCAATATACAATATGAAAGTAGCCTACTAAACAACCTAAAGGTTTGTTTGCAGAGATTTCAATGAAATGCAAATGAGTGACTGAAAATAAACCTTCACCTTTACAACCCAATTTTGTGCAAAAATAAGTAAACACTGAACTACTGAGATTGATTGACCTCTTCAGGGTGATTTCATAAATTCCTCTCCAGCCTGTTCACTGGCACTGTAGAAACACTGTGCAATTAAGAAATTGGTTTTAAATTGAATCCGAGTGTCAAGGACATGAATGTGCATGCTTCGTCTTCAGATGCAGAAGCCCTAACCTTTCATCTCACTCGTTCTTGCTGAATTATTTCAGAGAAAATTCACATTTCACACCAAAATTCATTTTCAGCCACAGCAGCAACTTATTTCAGGCTCTGTAAATAGAAGGCCATGCATATTTATACATGCACTGATGAATAACGTTGTCAGCTAATTCAAATAGATTGGACCCTAACGATCAAATGAAATAATAATTTATGACAGTTAGGCTTTGCGCCGATAGTGCACTGAATTATGCATTGGCTTCATTGATTGGTCATCTTTAGGAAGAAAAACAGATGCATTCTGGATGTACATTTCTCTTGGTTTCTCTCCTGATTCTCACAGGATAAGTTGGATATTTTATCTGATTCCATGTGAACTCATATGTGAACGGATGTTTTAAAACCATCTCATGAGTGCAATATTATAATCATTTGTACAAAATATGAGGGCACGGTTAGTGGTTATACCTTTTCCCACCATTTTGTTTACGTGGCAATCCAATAAACTCTTTAAAATCAGGATGTCATGAGAAGTTAAACCTGATCTCATGAAGTTAGAGATATTTCTTTGTTTTCAATTCAATTTGTTTATTTAATTTAATTTGTAGTTGTTGTTTTTTTTCCCTCCCAGAAGCTGACTCATTGGCAGAACGATGACTATTTATCTACTTAACTGTGAAGTAAAGAATTGAACACAATTATAGAAAACTGGCAAATATCAAAGCATTTTATCGGTGCCACGTCACACATTATAGCAGTGAGTGAGGAGTCCTAATGCTTCGGAAGAAGAATTATCTTTTGATTTGGAAAGAGGGCGCAAAACCATCTGTAATTCTTTGGCATAAAGCTGCTAAACATTTAATTTGGCGAAACATTCAGCTCTTTGTTTTTTTCCACACCTGGATGCAGCCAGCTGTGATCCTCATACATTGTTCAACAGAATTGACATCTCCAACAAGGAAAGCTCTTTATCTTGTTCAACAACAAGTGCATTATGGGAAGCACTACACCAATAATGCTAGCTGGAAGCACTGATGCATTTATTTGCCTAGAAATCACTAGCTAATAGACAGAGTTAGCTTCTTATAGTCAAGATTCCCAACTGTTGAATAAACTCACTGTGTGATGCATGCTAAGGATTCACAAGTAGCGGTGTAATGAAGTTACTGTTACCACCCCGAAGTTGATTCTTTTCCAATAACAGCGTATCCCCAAGTGTCCCGAAATAAGGATTGGCTCCATTTGTATGGGAAAAGTCCATGCCAGGGTGTATCTCCACGTCATGTCCATTGTTCTGTGACCCTAACCAGGAAGTGAGAGAGTCAGGCAAACTGGGTTTAACTTTATCTAAAATCCACACTAGCATCATCCAAGTTCTAAATCCTGAAACATACATGGGATAAGGTGAAAGATGAATGGATGGATGGATGGATGGATGGATGGATGTGGGTGATGGTCTGCTGTGAATCAACACTCCCTGACAGCTGCAATCAGAAGGCTCCAGACTGAAGCCTGCATAATAGTCCTGCTTAGGACAGGGAAGTCCAGGAGCTGGACGATTTACAACCACAATTACAGAGAGAGTGGAAAAGAGAGGAGGGAGTAAATTAGAGAGAGAAAGAGAGAGAGAGAGGGAGAGAGAGAGGGAGAGAGAGCAGAGTAAAAAGAAAGGAAAGAGATATAGATGACAGAGAGATGAATGATAATGGCGTTGGGTCTCCGAATGAGGAGGTGGTGTTTATGGTGCAGTCACATTGGGGTTGGTTTGAGCCAGACCATGATGATCTGAAGGCTTGATAGTAAAGCCATTAGCTCTTGTTTCCAGTCCCATGTGAGTGTTTGACACCAGTTTTTGGGTGTGACTTGGTGTAATGAAACCTGCACAAGGTAATATTGAGGTGTAAAGATGTTATTAAGTGCTTTTTGAGCTGTTTATCCCTACATTTATTCTATCTTATAATTCTATTATATCTATCGGACGCTTTTGTCTCTTTGGTTTGGTTTAATTTTAACAAGCAGTTTAATCTATGCTGACATTTTTACTGCTATTATTATTTTTGTTTCATACCACAGAAACATTCACAGAGTTGTGTTGTAATTACAGCAGGAGTAACTTCACCCGCCCCTTTAACCTGTGTTCGATCGACTCGGCTGTACACACGAGTGTACTTAATAAATTGCATTTTACTGTATTTAATACATATGGCCTGCGCTCCAGCTCTTTGGAAGGACTGGAACTCCGTTTATATGGTGATTGCTGGCTGTATTTTAGTGGAAACATCACACTGTATGTTTATGGTCTTCCTGTATCATGTTTGTCCTTTGTGACCCTGTCCTGGTGTGTGCTTGGTACAAGAGCACCTGTACATGTGTTTTCTGCTGTGAAACAATGGCATCTGAGTCAAAAGCCTCAAGAGACGCCGAAGTCACGCATGCTGTTATCAAATCCGACCATCTGTGAGAGACTCCTGGGAGTCAGTATAGGATAGAGCCAATATGGCTGTCTACCTTGACATGACAGTGGGATATTAAAAAAAAAAAAGAAAGACAATGAATGGCCACTATGAACACGAACAAAGAGAACACAATAAAAAAGTGCGGGTGAGAAAGATAACATACATGAGTGTATAAGCACAAAAGCACTAACTTCAATATATACATATATATTTTCATACATTTATTCATTGTTTTTATTTGTTATGGTTTACAAAACAAACAAATGAGTGAAAATTGGACATGTTTGAATTCCCCCGCCCAGTTAAATTCAGTTAATACGCAGTTCTTACATTTACATCCAGAACTTTATGAATGACTTATGAACTTGAAGCAATCACTCGGGTTTGTTGTGTACATTCAGTCTAAAATACTCTGAGCGTGTACATTTCACTATATACGATATAACCACAACAAAAGTGTACTTAACATATTGGTGTATGCATAAGGAAGTGCAGAGCCTTGCTCTTGTGTTTCGTGCCAGTCCTCATACGGAATGTCCCCGCCGGTTGGTGATTTGCACATGGCTTGCAGGTCTTGTACAGAGTTGGCCAAACTCACTTAACTTTGCTAAGAGAGTTAACGGCCAACTTGCAAGGGAAAGGAAAAAAAAAAACGCTCTGAAATCGTAATTAGTCGGGAGGAACCATCTGAATAATCAAATCCAGCCTCGTTCCGAGGGCTTCTGAAATTAAATTAGCCTGCTTCATATACTTCTTGGCGAGTAGATCTGTGTCTTTTATTTTCTGTTCGCTCTAAAACGTGCTGCCGGGATGAGCCGGTCCCTCATGACTTGATAGGAATCTAATTAGGAGTAATCAATATGACTGCTCCCGCTCTCCGTCTCTCCATCGCTCTGTGTTTCGCCTTTCTGCCCTCGTCCACTAGCCAGAACTGTTTTTATTTCATCAATTATGGAAAAAGTAATACGATTTGGTCAAATTATGTTTGTAAAATATTCCATCATTCTTCAAACAGGTCAGCACAGTGAGTTCTTATTGACCGAACGCAGTCAAAACAATAACGTAATGACATGAAACGTGCAGAGGAGCAAATTCTCCATGTGCTCGGTATTCTCTACATTGCACCACAGCACTGCTGGATTCTGGATTCTATCCATATATTTTGACTCTGGCGTTTGCCTTTCCTGTTACAACCCATCCCGTTTTCCAGGCTTGGGACCAGCACTGAGTTCACTGGCTCACGCAACTCTCCAGTGGCTGGGGTTGGTTCACTGACTGGAAATCGAACCCGGGTCACTGCGGCGGTGAGAGCGCCGTATGCTACTCACTAGTCCACCAGGGAACCAGCAATTTATCAGTGATTGTATTGATTATAATGTTTAATTTATTAATTCACAACCTGTCACACATTTTGGCAGCATATAGTTAGGTTTAATGTCGTAGAATGTCCGAGAAACAAATTAATTCCTGTTCCATCTAATATTATAGATGCGATCAACAGTCATTCCTTCACTAGCCTCTCTCTCTCTCTCTCTTTTTCTCTCACTCTCTCTCAAAACACAACCTGTCACTTTACAGAGAAACCGGACAGAGTAAACTCCTCCGTCCTGAAGACTTATGAACGAGATGCCTCCCATAAATGTTAAATAAATAAATAAATGCATCTTAAACGTCACCACAATGATTATACATTTAGCTTTGTTAAACATTAATGTGCTTTTTAAATAGGTTTTTTAAAATTATTATTATTATTATTATTATTAGTCTTAGATGATGTGGAGCGTCTGCCTAAAAAGTCCTTGTGAATGAGCTATTAGTATAGAAATGATAATAATTTAGAACGAGTGCATTAATACATTATAAACCTATCGTTTATGTTGCAGCCGGAACTACTGCCCGGCCCACACTGTTATACGAAAATAATACACAGCTTCAGACCAGTACAGTTGGAGCCTTCGAACCGTGCCGTCATATATATTTTTTCTATTTTTTTTTTAATGCGCTCGCACATGTTTCTATAGTAACAGCTCGTTCACAGGGACTTGTACAGTGCATGCTCCACGTTAACAGATTTTAAAATGTGTGTACTTAACTTTTCTAAAAAAAAAAAAAAAACAATGATAATAATCTAAAATGTTAACCTGTAAAGCAAAAATATTTCCCTTAAAATCCCTGAAAATTCCAGCTTAAAAACTTTGTAACGGCAAAATTTCTACCTTAAATATCTCAAAATGTCCCCCTTAAATACCTTACCTTAAATATTTGCTACAAATCCGTTGCGACAATTTTAGTCATACAAACATGAACACAAATATGTTAATAATGTTAGGGGTTTTTTTTTTTACTTAATGTTAGTTCTTTGGTAGTCTGTGCTGTGGTGTAAAAGGAATAAAACACATGGGGAATTGATGTTATAGGAAAGCAGGGTGGAACTTCAGGGTGGTAAGAGGAACTCCCTGGGAGCAAGACACATTCTATTTCTTGCTCCCAGGATCAGCAAGAAATAGAATGTTTTATTCCCTGTGCCTTTTTCGCAATATACACACAATCCCACAAAGCACTGGGGCAGCCTGCTCAAAGGCTCTGGACTGTTGCATTAAAGTAAATAATGTAAGAAATGATTCATCTGAACACAAACGCTAAAGACAAAATCCCTGTAACTCTATGTAGGTCCACATCTCTCTCTCTCTCTCTCTCTCTCTCTCTCTCTCTCACACACACACACACACACACAAACACACACACACACACACACACACACACACACACACACACTTGAATAATTGATAGTGCATATATCAGAAGCTGGAATGTCTATGTATGTGTATTTAACCTTTTGTTAATGTGTGTGTGTGCATGTGTGTGTGTGTCAGACCTCAGTTTGTGCATTCAGCACTTCTGTAAACAGGTGATGCGTGAAATGTTGGCACAATCTCCACTACAGACGAATCCACTGTAACTGCCAAATGAAGTGCTCTGAGTGTTCGTGTGTGTGTGTGTGTGTGTGTGTGTGTGTGTGTGTGTGAGAGAGAGAGAGAGAGAGAGAGAGGGATAGAGAGAGAGAGACAGAGAGCAAGACAGAAAGAGAGACAGACAGAGAGATAGACATTGAGATCTGTAGTATAGAGAATTTTGCTGAGACAGCAATAAGAACCATGGTGCAGAGAACATCTCCCCCCCCCCTCTCTCTCTCTCTCTTTCTCTCTTCCACATAGCTTGGTTCTCCACAACATATTGGAGATTAATTGGAACTAGCGTGGCCAGCCAGCAGATCTCATAAATCACAAGGATATGAAACAATCTGCTGAGCTAATAAGCTGTGCACGAATGCAGCGCTGCATCCGGGGCCAGAATGTGACCTGCACCTCATCACTGCGGGAATAAAACAAGAAAATGCTTAAACTCTTCTGGAAAACCTGCACCGTGCTCCAGGGGCCCGAACGCACTTTGCGCAACGCTTGAATTCATTTCTTTCTAAATATATTTTTGACTCATTTTTCCATCTTTGGTTTGTTAGAAGAACACTATTTTTGTTATGTTACAGTCTTATAACTCCTTATAAACAGCCAAATACAAAAGTAGAGTCATGTGAAAAAATAAGTACACCCCATGGAAACTGTTGGGTTTTTTGACATATTTGTACAAGCAAACATTTGATCCTCTTTGAGACAGTGCCTGTTAATAAAAATGATGCACTCTAACAATTGACACATAAAAAATGACATTTTGTAGTAATGTTCACAAGTTAAATGAACAAAATCAGATCAGTCACATGGAAAAAGTACACCCCTACATTTATGACACATTCAAATTCATAAAATTAGAATCAGGTGTTCACAAGATTGGGTGCAGGTGATTAGAACCTGCTTAGGGAGTGCAGTTGGAACATCTCATATCTAGTGTCTGGTTTTCCCGTTGATATTCAGGTGTGTGGTGTCATCATGCCAAGATCTAAAGAGTTCTGTAAGCCTTTCAGAAAAAAAAAAAAGGTTGTGGATGCGTATGAGTGTGGCAAGGGATTTCTAAAAAATCCCCAGTGTTTTTTTTTTTTTTTTTTTTTTAAGTACATCAATCCAGTATAAGGAAAATAATCTGCAAATGGTGCCGATTTCAAACGATTACCAGTTTGTCCAGGACTGTCCATCCCAGCAAATTCAGCCCAAGAGCAGACCGGGTGATGCAAAAAGAAGTCTCAAAGAGCCCCAAAATTTCATCAGAGGATCTGCTAGTACAGTGGTGCTTGAAAGTTTGCGAACCCTTTAGGATTTTCTATATATCTGAATAAATATGACCTAACATCATCAGATTTTCACACAAGTCCTAAAGGTATATAAAGAGAACCTAATTAAACAAATGGGACAGAAACATATATTTTGTCATTTATTTATTGAGGAAAATGATCCAGTGGCGACATAACTGTGAGTGGCAAAAGTATATCAACCTTTTAGATTAGCAGTTTACTTTTAAGGTGAAATTAGAATCAGGTGTTTTCAATCAATGGGATGACAATGAGGTGTGAGTGAGTGCCCTGTTTTATTTAAAGAACAGGGAGCTATCAGAGTCTGATCTTCACAACATATGTTTGTGGAAGTGTTTCTTGGAATAAACAAAGGAGATTTCTGAGGACCTCAGAAAAAGATTTGTTGATGCTCAACAGGCTGGAAAAGTTTACAAAACCATCTCTAAAGAATTTGGACTCCACCAACAAAAATCACTCCAAGAGCAAGACGTGTAATAGTCTGTGAGGTCACAAACAAACCCAGGGTAACTTCTAAGCAACTAAAGGCCTCTCTCACATTGGCTAGTGTTAATGTTCATGAGTCCACCTTCAGGAGAACACTGAACAACAATGGTGTACATGGCACGGTTGCAAGGAGAAAATCACTGCTCTCCAAAAAGAACATTGCTGCCCCTCTGCAGTTTACTAAAGATCACATGGACAAGCCAGAAGGCTAATGGAAAAATGTTTTGTGGACAGATGAAACCAAAATAGAATTTTGCATTCCAGCATAAGACCCTTATCCCATCTGTGTCACGTCGCGAGATGTAAGGGAGTAGGATACGGAAGCAATTGCAGTTAAGAGCTTTTATTAAAGGAGGCAGGCAGACAAATACAAAACATGAAACACATGCGTAGTCAAAAACAGGCAGTGGGTCGGGCGATCGGCAAACAGGCATAAACGGGGCAAAGCAGGAAGTGATGGTAGTGGTAGTGTCATGGTTTGGGCCTGTTTTGCTGCATCTGGGCCAGGACGACTTGCCATCATTTATGGAACAATTAATTCTGAATTATACCAGCGAATTCTAAAGGAAAATATTAGGACATCTGTTCATGAACTGAATCTGAAGAGAAAGTGGGTCATGCAGCAAGACAACGAGCCTAAACACAGAAGTTGTTCTACCAAAGAACGGTTAAAGAATAAAGTTAATATTTTGGAATGGTCAAGTCAAAGTCCTGACCTTAATCCAGTAGAAATGTTGTAGAAGAACCTGAGGCAAGCAGTTCATGTGAGGAAACCCACCAACATCCCAGAGTTGAAGCTGTTCTGTACTGTATTTTCACCTTAAATAACCAAAATATGAAATGTCTTACTTAAAAATGTGAAATGCCCCCTTTAAAAATCTTGAATTGTCCACTTTTAAAAAAACAAAATCCTGAAATGTCAGCTTTAAAAATGGATTAAAATGCTACCATTAAAAACCTCACAATGTGAACTTTAAGAGCCCGAAATGTCCACCTTAAATACACAAACATCAACTTTAAACAACCAAAATATCCACCTTTGTCATATCTCAACCCGGCTAGGACTCAGTTTCCCAAGAAGCAACACTCACCTCCCATGCACGCATGCGCTCACCATCCCCGGAGTTCTAATCTCCCACACCTGTCACTAATCACACACACACTCTCTCCACTAGTATTTAGAGAGTCATTCGCCAAATGTTCATTGCAAAGTATACGTTCAGTAGACTTGTTCTCTGCGTTTCCAAGCCTTTCACATTCGTTTGCTATCTTTGTTATCTTGACCTTGTTTCCTGTTTACGACAACGCTTTCTGCCTGTCCCCCTTGTGCTTTGTTTGTCCGATCGCCTGACCCTCGCTTGTTTTATGACTACGTCTTTGGATCTACCCTTTACTACGCACCCGCTTCTGCTTCTGTGCCAACTCCGGTTCGTGACAACCTTAAAACCGTGAATTGTTTAACTTATATACTCAAAATGTCCACCGTAACTTTGAAAACACTGAATGTCCAAATTAAATACCCAATATATGCACCTTAAAAACCTGAAATGTCCACCTTAATATCCACCTTAAAAACCTGAAATTTCTTCCTTAACATCCACTTTAAAGACATTTACTCTTGACCTTAAAACCCTGAAACATCAACAAAATATCCACCTTAAAAACCTGAAATGTCCACCTTAAACCTTCCTACAAAGCTGTTCCTACTTTGCACATGCATGAACAGTTGTTAATGTTGTAGGAGAACATATTTCAACTATGATTAAAACACTGCAGAGATGTTACAGTCTAGCTTTCTCAGAATCTGTGAACCATAACTAAGTTTGTGTTAAGGTTCACAGTTAGTTGAGAAGCTGAGGGGCTAAAGTATGAGTGATGATGTCATAGGTCTTCTATTGGACATGGAGTGCCACTAGATTGGGAGTAGGAGTCATTGTTGTATTCTGTCTCTAGTGCATTTAAGGAGTGGGGGAAAAGGTCCGACCCTCTTGACTCCCTCAGCTCCCTCAGCACTGCATAAACATACATGCTAAATTATTCAGCCCATTGCTATGGCACTGCCGACAGGTCATCAGAAAGCGAGAGATACACACTTTTTCTTTTTCTCTCCATTTCTTCGTCACTGTCAATCTTCGGCTGTCACATCGCTGTCGCTGGACAAAAGCGGCCTGTCTATATTATGGGATGGCTGGAATCACTATGGATGGGTCCTCTTTCAACTCGTTCATTATACAAACCGCACTAGTGCATTATGGGTAGCCTATATGTTGTTTTTACAGTGTGTCAGGGGATTGAATTATATATATCGCATATACACACGCTTCACTTTTTCCATAACTTTAGTACATCAATGTTTTAATAGTGGGACGGTGGCCACTATCTCCATGGCAACAAGTTATTATGGGATGGGCATCAGGTTGTGTGTTCATCCTGTTTAGAAGCCTCTCTACATTAAACACCAAAGGCATTCAAGTGAATGTGTGGATCATAAAACTGTAAAATGTTTGTTTATAACATGTTTACAGCTGACAAGGCAAAGATACTAATAATACTTTGCTAATAATAAATAGTAGATAATGCTAGTTTAATAAAACTCTGACCCAGGGAACGAAATATCCCGGCTAGTTTATCACTGCGCTAAAGCCCATGTGGCTTCATTTACTGACTTTATCCTCATCAACAAGGACATTTTCTAAAAATAAGGCCTGCATTCAGTCAATTAGAGATTCAATATGATTTATCTTTTAAATGTTACACGATCCAATAAGCAATAATTCCCAGCTGAGATAATTAGTCCCAGGAGAAATTCATTGGCCTTTTTTAAATTTTTTTTTTTTTAAACAGTGTGACCCTGAAGCTCGGCATGTTTATCGGCTTTATGACAGAATAACGTACACGCAGGATGAGGAAGGGCTCATTTTCTGATCACAAAGCCGTGTCTCGAATGAACCGGGTCTTTCGTTTGATCGCCCAATCGTACAGATGAGAGGAAAATGGAGCCAATTAAACGCCACGCACCACACTGTAATGAGACATAGCCATGTCTGGCTGAGTCTCATACACGACGAGGTCAAACGTCCAGAATATACTCAGAATGGCAGCATAAACATTCCTGATTAGCACTGAGGTTTAATGAAATCATACAAAGTATTGTAAAGTAATAGAATATGAAATAAATCATGAATGATTGGTCAGTTTCTGTACTAGATAAACATTACATCTCAGGTTAAAAGAAATGATTTATGCATATGAGATGTTAGCATGTTGGAATATTTTTGTTAAATTTACATTTAATGAACTGTAAATAGATTTAATAAGTAATGAAATCATTAACAAATATATACATTTTAAAACAGAAATAAGTATCTAAATAATGATGTCAAATCCTCTTTTAAATATAATGCTTATTTACTGCTTGTATGTTTTTATTTTGTTGTATTGTTTTTCCTATATTTATATTAGGAATATATATTTTTATATTAGGAATTTTATTACTTTAGCTACTTATTATAAATGAATGAATATTAAATATTAAACTATTAAATTATATGTATTATTTTAGATATTTTTTAATGTTATTATTGTTTGGTTATTTATAAATCTAATGTTTATATGGAATAAAATTTGTTAAACATGCATACCATTTCTCTGAAATAATAATAATAATAATAATAATAATAATAATAATAATAACTGCAGTGAGATCATTAATGTTAGACAATGAGAGTACGTGTGAGTGTGTGTGTGTGTGTGTGTGTGTGTGTGTGTGTGTCGAGAGAGAGGACTCCCCCCAGGGAGAGACAAGTGGAGGGTTGACCTGAGGTCATGCTTAACACGATGCCAAGCATTCAGAGAGCAGTCTAATGTCGCTCTCTCTCTCTTTCTCTCTCTCTTTCTCTCTCTCTAGCTCTCTCTCACTCTCACTCTCTCTCGTCATCCTCTTCTAATCCTTTCATCATTTCCCCCGGGGCATCTCGAGTGGAGAGGAGTGTGAAAGACGCAGCAATTAGAGCAGCACTTCTCATTATCCCTGTCACACACACACACAAACACACACACACACACACACACACACACACCGTACCATTAAAGCTATTTGCTTGGTTAAAGTACCAAGACATAAATACATTTATTTCTCTCGCGTGTTGTTAGTTCTATGTATGGTAGACTCTTCAAGGCTCTGTGTGTGTGTGTGTGTGTGTGTGTGTATTTAAGAGGTGTCAGGTGGAGAGCCCAGTGTGATTCTGACGCTGTGTGTGTGTGTGAGTTATCCGAGCGAGTGGAGTGTGAGATGACTGCAGTGGTTTGTCTCTTTTAAACCCCCTGTCGGAGCTCCAGCACTCAGGCTTCATTCACACACATTAAAGTGTAAGAGCAGAGACAGGAAAAGGCACAGAGTGCTCTAATCTACTGCACTTACCATGAACCTTAAGCCCACAATAGCTTTCTCTCTCTCTCTCTCCCTCTCTCCCTCTGTCTCTCTCTCTCTCTCTCTCTCTCTCACACACACACACACACATATGCACACACACAGATTAATGCCACTATATATAGATGTAAGCTCTGTCAAAGAAGTCTAATGTAGCCCAAGGATTCTTAAAGCTTCTGCAAATTGATTCCAAAACATCCAAAAGCTACCACCAGCACCACCACAGTTCTGCACCATCTTAAATGATCTTATCTGAGTGAATTCAATATATAAACTACTTTAATGCTGTGCATTAGTAGTCTGCGAGCGTAGTGTCAAAGTTTCTTGACCTTTTTCAAAAGTAATTTTTTCCGATGCTTCATGTTTCTTGGAGAAATCAGGAACCTGTGGATGCTGCTAATCAAAGTAAAAGTAGGTAAGAAAAATCCCCTGCTAATTCTAGTTTGTCACTTGGCTGTATGGCTTCCTTTATTGACTTCATCCTCACCTTATCAATACGGATTTTTTTTATGTATATATATATATATATATAAAATCAAGGCCCAAATTCAGTCAAAAAGATATTCAATAGGATTTTTTTTTAAATTAAACACTTAGGCAGACAATCCAAAACAATATCCACGACCAACATAACTAGACAAATCCAAGAGACCAAACTAACAGTGGAATCAGAGTCAATTCCAGAAACACATTTGAGAGCAAAGCAATACCTTTGTAATAACAAAGTAAGACTAGGATGAGAGTTCGCAGTAAACTACCATCTGTGTTACTGTGCTATAGTGTGTTGGTGATTGGAAACAGGTGACTGCAATTAGTCTGGGGATGCAGAATGTGTTGTTTTGTAAGTGGAGACTGTGGCTGAAGCTGGCTGTGACATGACAGCTGTAAGCTCTGTCCAACAATTTTATACGTTTAATTAAAGAGAGTTTATTAATATAAAAGACAGAATAACTTGTCTCACCGGTACAAATGATAATGAACTCCTTGTATTTGTATCTGCACTGTCTTAAATTACCTCACCTGACTGAATTGTCACACTACATAAACCACATCTGAGCAATTGAAGGTTATATCCCACAGTCCACCTGTCTGTTCCACCTGGATAACATCTGAGCACAGCAAGTATCAACCAGATCCAGGTGGACATTCTCAAGTTGCACCCTGGCAGGTGCCAGCTCTTCTAACATCAATCACTTTTTTGCAGAAAGGATCTATGAAATAATCAGAACTGTCTCTGAGATGCACAGGTTCCTTAGTCTGGAATTATACTATAAGCAGATGGACAAGATCTTCATCAGAAGAATTCAGTTCAATTCAGTTCAATTTTACTTGTATAGCACTTTTTACAATGGACGTTGTCTCAAAGCAGCTTTATGGTAACATATAAACACAGGGTTGCAGGATGCAGATTTTAAATGTGTGAATTTATCCCTATTGAGCGAGCCGGTGGCGACGGTGGAAAGGAAAAACACCCTAAGATGTTAAGAGGAAGAAACCTTGAGAGGAACCAGACTCAGAAGGGAACCCATCCTCATCTGGGTAACAACGGAGAGTGTAAACGGATAGTGTAGAACCTTGCCCCTGCAAGCCCCAGCCAGCTGTCAGTTATGAGCAGTTTAAGAGAAAGATATCATTAGGCCAGGTCAGAGCCAATACAATTAATGTACCCTCACATTGCAGAACAGTGATGGTGGACTAGTGGGGGGCCAGGTTCCTCTACCAGAGGAACCAAGAAGGAACCACCCTTCTGAAGCTTGTAAGTTTGGTCACTTGGGATGTCAAAATGATCTTGGCATTTAGAGATCACTGAAGATTTACTCAATTCCAACAACCAGATGAACCAGGGCATTAAGTGACCTGGCACAGCAGGTCATCAAGCAGATTCAGGTGGTCAACCCCAAGTTACACTCTGGAAGGTCCCATCTCTTCCACTAATAAAAAAATTGACATGTATAACCAGATCTGTCTCCAAATTGCATAGCTTCCTGTGGTTTGAGTCCTACTGTTGGCAGTTTGACAAGGTTTTCACCAACGTCACTGCACACAATCTACTGATCTATGCTCATGACAAATTTCCTATGGGGACCTATGCCACTACTGCCACATTCATTAAGAATGTAAGTGAAGGATAGCATGGGGCCACAACAATCATGTCATCCTCAGTGGGACCAGGTTCTTCTACCGGAGGACAGGAAGTGGAACAACCCAGTGTGTCAGCTTGTGGAGTCAAGAATTCTCTGGACATTTAGTGATCATCATATCAGATCTAATAGAGAGGTTTGACTGCCATGATGCTAGGGTTTCTACCACATTGTGCACCACCAAGGATGGCGTAGTACAAAGCATCCCAAGACTCACTCACTTCCTGCACCCAGACCAACCAGATGGAGAGATGTTGCAGCAGGAGGGAAATCAAGTTATGGAAATCGAGTGGGTAATGAGCGACTGCCTACACATGTGCATGGCCGTATCCACCATTGAGGTCACCGAGGTCTGGACCTCTGTATTTTTTATCCGAGGTGTATATTAAAAGTCATAAAATAATTGCCTAATAATAACTCTTTGATGCCGCAAAGATCATACTACGCAAAATTAACCGACCTTCTCAGGTGACTGCTTGTTTGTGTTGACCACTGACATTATCTGGGGGGGGCGGGCTTTGCGCTCCACTGTGCTGGACTACGTCAACAAACCGGGCAGGGCAGGCACCTTAGTCCGCCAAAGCATTATGAGGTAAGTAGAGAATTTTACTAGTCGTCTTCTTGTAGTTCATTGCCATGATTCATCCTCACCCAGTCAGACATCATCTGACATATAGCTCCTGTGTGCAGTCACGCTTCTTTAAACATTGGCCGTCCATCATGAGCGAATTAACTAGCTAGCTGCCAGCTAACATTAATTCCATCCATCCAGTGACAGACTGCTAATGATATGCTTTTATTTCATATCAGTTTGTGTAGGGTTGAAATGCATGTTAAAATAATGAGGTACCAACATATATTTATATTTTCATTGCAAGATTACCTAAACAGAGGCTGGTAATATTTGCAAATAAATATCAATTTACCCCGTGTTTACTTTCTTTACTGACACAGATGAAAATGAAAAGACTGCATCAGTTAAAGCTCAGCTTTCGGAAGGGAAGCAACAGGGGACGTGATGAGACTGAGAAAAAAAATAAAAAGAGAAGATGATGGAGATGAGGGAGGAAGAGCGGGTACTACCCACTGTGCCCAGAATATGATTAGCATTATGGTACTGTGCTGTTTAACACAAACACAAACTGACCTGATCTCATTCAAACAATGTAGTACTAATTACCACAGAGATATGTGTTCTTGGTAATTACAGTGAAGCCTATAGGTTCAATTTCATTTCATGAGTATAGTGTCATAATACAGTATAGTACTACTGTATACATGTCATTTTGAATAACACACATTTTTCCTATGTTCATGTGCTGCTTGAGACACATTTTTATAATTCAAATCCAAAATGATGCAAACTCAAACACAAAGCTTAAATAAAGTTTTTTTTTTTTTTTTTTCAATTGTACTAAATTATTTTTTAATGCACTTTGGCAGGGAACACAAGAGAGGGATTAAAAAGAAAGGGACAGGCAGTGAATATAGAGGGAGAGAGAGAAGAAAGAGTATAAGAGGACGGAGAGAGAAATGAACAGAACGATTGTAATGTTGAAGGTAGCGAGACGAGAAGAGCTGAGAAACATGGAGCAGGTGATGGGGAAACGAGAGATACAGAAAAAGAGGCTGAGAGAAGAAGAAGAGCACAGGAGACACAAAAGGAAAAGACTTAGAGAGACCACACAAGCAGAGCGATACTGGAGTAGACCAGGCTGAGATGAGAGGTGATGGAGCTGATGTCAGTCAAAGAGACGCATTTCGACACGAATTTGATCCAGCCCACTGACATGGATTTAAAGCTATTATTATCCAGTATCTTAAAATGCACATATGTCGATCAGGGAAATCAATATTTTTCACCCCCAACCCTGCTAGCAGACTTAGTTTTTGGACCTCAGTATTTTTTAAACCCTGCATACGGCCATGCACGTGTGTGTATGTGTGTGGTTTACGGCAGCTTATGTATGTGCTCTTTCTTTTTCAGTAGCCAGTCAGATGCCAGTGAGAGACTGAGCACTGTGGAGTAAGCTCTTGGCAAGTGAAAATAATAAACACACTACAGAACCCAACTAGCTCTGCTCTCCATCCCCTGCCTCCCATGTTCTCAATCCCAACCAGACTTTTAGGATCATCACCAGAAACTACTTCATTAAGTGACCAACTGCATATGCAGTCTTCAACCAAGAACAACAGTTGTAGACATCCTGCTGGATGATCAATGAGTTGGTGGTCGTGCTATTTCTCCAACGAACAACACCAGTAGTTGCTTCACCCAAACATGAGTTAGACAAACTACTACCACTTTGGATTCTCCCAATAGATTACACCAAGGATTTTGGTACACCATCCCTATTTCCAAGGACTTAATAAGTCTCTAAATAGCTTTACTATTAGTATTACAGATTTGCTGTAAGGCTAAGGCATTACAAAACCAATGGGATCTGTAATAAAATATAAACATGCATATACACAGCTGGAAAAGGTCTTCCTGGATAGCCAGGCTTGAGTGATTGGGTCTAACGTTCAGAAAGAGTGTAAGGAAGGTGAGCAGTTGCATGGGGATTGGTGTTAAACAGAGCAATTATATTCAGCAGTGTAGATGTGGTCCAGAGCCTCCACGCACAGCTATAAAGATCTGGTCGATATCCACAGTGTTATTGTGTTTAATGCCATGAGGAATGAGAGGTAAATGAGTGTGTGGGTTATATTATAGTAGAGGAAATGCTTTGGGCTTTCGATTGGTTGAAAATGTGTGTAGAAGTGGTGCAGGATATGCGAATATTCATACATATGGTTTAATGTTGTTTTTCTGTGTAGCTAGATTATTAGCATCCACTAGATTAACTTCTTTTTCCATTCTGAGAATAGTGGAGAATATTAGGACAATTTCAATCAGCGCAATTTCAATTACAGCTTGGAAAATGAATAAATAAATAAATAAAATAAAAAGACCTGAAGACCCCAAATTACAAGTCCTAATTTCTTAGTGTGCTCATGCAACTAGTGGGCATGTTACATTACACCATTTGCAAAGTAGAAGAGGAAAACATTTAGATTTGGGTTTTCTCTGGTACCCAATCACCATGCACAACATAACATCCAGGTTTACCAAAATGCACTGCACGCGCAGAATTATTGCGTAGTTGATTTGTATTTACTCCACCCACTATTTGCACTTTTACTTAGACTCCGCTCCGTATTAATTAATGCTGCATTAGCTCAATTCAATTAAATTCAGTTTTACTTACATAGCACTTTTAACAATGGACAGTTTTACAGAAATATATCAGTTCAGGATTAGTGGCGCCATGGAAGTGAAAAAAAACAACAACACGAATGCCACCAATTAGTGTTTTGTTTGCTATGCCAGAGCATGTAAAGCCCATAAAAAGCTAGTTTCTGTGCACTTTTACAGTTACAGGCCTGAGTGGCTCTGTTGGTTCTGTTCTACTTCATGGACTTCAAACATTCAGGAGAAGCTTAACAATAAGCTAGCCATGTAATGTTGGTGATAACTCTAATGTTGATGATTACTGCCTCAAAACACTGATTATTACGATCATGATTTAACAGAGTACTGTGTCTGTATATGAACGGATCTAAAGCCAATACTGCTATAAACTCATTTAAAACTACAGAAGGGAAATTTACACGGTCCACAGTGTGAGAGGCCATGTTGGTTTGACGTTCACTCCGTAGTTGAGAACACTAACCCAAGCTGAAGAGTTGACATTTCAAGTTGAGGGGGGCGTTTCCTGTGTTTTTTTACTGGTTGTCCAAAAGGGAGAAGACATGCTGTCGTGTTCACACGATCCTCTGTAAGGCCTGTTAGAAAATCAGAGTCTGAGTGATGAACAGCTATAGACATCTGACAGCGCTGTAGGTGATGGGGTCAGAGAGCTCTATTACCCGCTGCGAAAAAGCTACACTCACACAATTAAGTCCATGTCTTTCTCTCTCTCTCTCTCTCTCTCTCTCTCTCTCTCTCTCTCTCTCTCTCACACGCACAATAATTTTCTCTCTTGATCTCATGATTACCTCCATTTCTTCCACTCTTCCCCCTTTTTATCCATCTCCTCTCATCCGTTGGAGAAGCTAAATGAAATGGAAGAGGAACTTGACAGAATAAGGAATTCATTCTCTCTCTGTGTCTCTGTATCTCTCTCTCTCTCACCATCTCTCTCTCTCTCCATCTCTCAGTCTGTCATTTCAGCTTTATGTCCACTCAGCAAAGTGGCTGAAGTCGAGCAAAGAGCCGACTGACATGGTGCAACGCCTTGACACGCAGCTATTGATCCACTCCGAGCCACCATATGTGTGTGAATGTGTGTGTGAACAGGATACATAGAGAGAAACAGAAAGAAGAAGGACTGGGAAAAGTCTTCACACCCTTAATTTACGCTTGATCAGCTTGACATTTAACGAAGTGGAACAAACGTTATTTCATTAAGAGCCGTTACACCGTTACTGAGGAGCGCTCATTGAACTACACAGCATGGATTAAAGAAAGAAAGAAAGATAGCAAGGACCATAGAAAGAAACTGTATGACCAAAGGTTTGTGAAGACCTGACCATCACATCCATATGTGTTTATTTTCTCCTAACTGTTGAAACAATGTTGGAAGCACACAATTGTCTCTGTACGCTGTAGTATTGCAATTCCCTTTCACTGGAGCTAAGCGGCCCAAACCCGCTGAAGCACGACAATGCCCCTGTGCACAAAGGCAGCTCCATGAAGACATGGGGTGTTAAGTTTGGAGAGGGAGAACTTGAATGTGGAAGAATGCGCTGACCTCAACCCCACGATCTTCCTTTCTTTCTTTCATAAAAATACATATATTTTTTTTACTCTTTTAGAAAGAAATACTAATACTCTTTAAGAAAGAAAGAGAAAGAAAGACAGCGATCTGCATTGGTTGTGTAATGGGGTGTACAATAATAGAATAACACAGTAATAGTTTCAGTAGAAGTATTTACAGATCATGTGGTCATGTGAAGGTTCCGGTACGCTCCATCCCTCAGATCAAGTGACAGACAGACATGGTTAACACACACTAATCCATATTTCCTTACACACATACATCAGCACACACTACACACACACACATGCACACACACACACACACACACACACACACACACACAAAGCACACAAAGCACACAGAGCAAAGCGGAAACAGGAAAGGAGAATTTCATGCGAATGTGAGCAGTAAACCAGCTTGGTCAGAGTATTACAGGTCAGCGTGAAGTCAGCATGAGGTCAGTGTGAGGTCAGCGTGAGGTCACTGTGAGGTCAGCATGAGGTCAGTTAGCTTCAGTTTGTCAAGTTAAATTTGTCTTGCGTGTATGAAGGCTGCCTCACTCTTTAATGATTCTGAATAATAAGGAGAGAAGAAGATCACATGCTATAATATCACCGTGCATTATGTCACTTTAAGTCGATTTGTGCATGATAATTGTTTTATTGATTGGCTAAATTGTGGGCAAGAGAGAATAAAGCAGAGCAAGTTGTCCTAAATTTAACTTCATCTTCACTCTGGCTTTCTCACATCATAACTAATTTAAATAAAATCAAGTAAACTGTGTTTGTCATTTGTCACAGTCTTTACCAAAACATTTCCAATTATTAAATCTGAAAAGTAGATTAAAGCACTTCTTTTCTTTCTTTCTTTCTTTCAACAATTATTTCTACAATTCCGTGCTTTACCCAATAATTTATTATTATTGTATGTATTTATTTTATGGTTATTACTATGTAATTTATTTTGGTTATAAATTTTATTTTTTAAGTTTTTTTTTATTTTTTAAGTATATATATGGTTGCAATCAAAATTATTTTGTCACATAATGGAGGTTGAGACGGATGCAATTGCAGTTAAGAGCTTTAATGAAGAGTATAATACGCAGAGGGCAAGGCAAAAGACATAAACAGAGACAGGCAGTGGTCACATGATCAGGCAAACAGTACAAAACAGGCAAGGCAGAGAATCAAGGTCAAAGGAGCAAACAAAGTCAAAAACCAGGCTAACGAACACTAGATCAAGTCTTGGTACACGACAGAGAAAAGATTAGCTGAGTGTAATACTTCGCAAAGACATTGTGAATGAGCAGTCTCTTATTGTGGTGTGATTGTCATTGTGATTGAGAACAGGAGTGTGATTAGTTCTCAGGAGAAGATGATGTGTCTGTGTGTTCCACTGGGAGTTGTAGTCATCGGCCATGTTTATAGTTTGCGGTGCTTTCTGGGAAATGGAGGTCCCCCCCACCCCGGAGAGTCAGAAAACACTCCCTCCTCAGTTCCACAGGCAGTTCCACTGGCAGTCCTAGTCCTCTGGGCAAAATGTCTTCACAGCCCCTCAGGTCCGGAGGCAGGCACTGTCCAACAGATAAGGATTCAAGGAGCAGGTATGAGGGTGGGGCAGGTTCGCTAGGGTTGCTAGGCCGCACCCAGCATGAGAAGCTGGAGAAGCAGGAGATTGACTTGGTGGGCTGTCTCGTCTGTCTTTCTTGAGTGTGGAGCGACATCTTCTGCAGGGCCGGAAGGCAAAGTGACGTCCTCAGCAGAACAGGATGGCAGAGCAACGTCCTCGGCGGAACAGAAGGGCAGAGCGATGTCCTCAGTGGAACAGGATGGCAGAGCGACATCCTCACCACAGTGGGAAAGCAGAGCAACATCCATAGAGAAGCCTGACGTAGTGACATCCGAGGCCGAACAGGGAAGTAAAGTGAAGCTCTTTGCCATAACAGGCGGCGGAGAAACGTCCTCAGCTGAAAATGGATGCTCAGCGTCATTCTCTATCAACTGTGCAGACTCAACTTGGTTGGCCATGTCAGCAGACTCAGGTGTAAACAAAACTTGGTTGGTCGTGATGACCGCCTCAGATGGGAGTAGATCTTGGTTGGCCATGTCAGCAGCCTCAGGTGTACGCAAAGCTTGGTTGGCTGTGTCATCAGTCTTAAGCATGAGAATAACTTGGTTAATTGTGATGTCGGCCTCAGGCGTGAGGAAATCTAGGTCGGCCATGTCAGCAGACTCTGGTGTGAGCAGAACTTGGTTGGCCGTGCCGTCATCCTCAGACATGAAGCTGACTTGAGAGGCCGTCTGGTGAACCTTGGACAATCACATGGCTTTTGAGGCCATCTCTTCCACTTTTGAATAATTTTGAAATTGGAGAAATCATCATAAGTTACATATTCAGTTGAATTTGCGGAAACCATTTGAAGAGTCTGCTGTGTTGAACTATGTCAATTGCTTTTGTTTAATTTGTTCATTAAAAAACAGCTGAAAGTCTGTAAATTTTGACAATAAACCTGATTTGCAGTGGGGGTTGAATAATTTTGATTGCAACTGTATATTAACTAATAAACACACTATATGGATGTATACAAGAAAATTAATTGAAAGATCTAAGATTTAGGAATTTAAGAATAAAACCACTTTTTTCACGTCATCTCAGTTTTATGAATTAGCAACCTTTTAATGCTCAGAAATTAGATGGATTTAGAATCTGAATGATTAATCTTATATTGTTGTGAGATCCTCCCTTTTTTCATCATTTCTTTCAGACAAAACCCCTGATTGTTTAAGAAGAATGAAAACCAGGCTTGTGTGACATTCTGGAATATTTTGCATGCTGCTTTTCTAGGGTGTAGTGAAGCAGACGGCATGGTGACCTGACATCAAAGCCAAACGACTGTACTCAAAGCACTGCCGTCAATAAAACCCATCTCTGAAGGTTATTGACGTAAACTTGGCTTCGAGTATTTGCGGATAAAGCAATTTAGCGGGTGAGTGATCACCGAGCAAAGCAGTGACAAAGTCGACAAAGTTTAGGCTTTCCCATCGTTCTCGGGTTTAGAGGGAGCTAATGCATAACCGGCCAACAAAGTGCTGATGCTCGTGTTCTGCTCAGAGAGAAAAGTTTCCTTCATCAATCTCATTTAATCTCCCCTTCATTGGTTCTGTTTCAGTACAAAAATTCCAGTACTTCAGTAACGTCAACTGCTAGTGCAGCCAGGTCTATGACATCAGAGTATCCACTGAGAGCTGCTCTATTTTTCATTATGTAACTTGAATTCTGGATCGTGATCAGAAGGTGTGGATTAATTGTAATCAGCAGCTCTGACAGTAGTGCAGCTGCAAATTACAGGTTTACACCGATCTGCCATAAAATTAAAACTAGCTGCCAAATCAACACCTTTGTCATGTTCCTCAAACTGTTCCTGAACAATTTTCGCAGTGTGGCAGGACACATTATCCTGCTGAAAGTAGCCACTGCCGTTAGGGAATAGCGTTGACATGAAAGGATGTACTTGGTCAACGTTTAGGTAGGTGGTACAGTACGTGCCAAAGTAACAGCCACATGAATGCCAGGACCCAAGGTTTAACAGCAGAACATTGCCCAGAGCATCACACTGCCTCTGCCGACTTGCCTTCTTCCCATAATCCATCCTCATACATCTCTTCCCCAGGTAAGTGGCGCACATGCACCTGGCCTTTACTTGATATGAAAGACAACATGATTCTTCAGACCAGGTCACCTTCTTCCATTGCTCCACGGTCCAGTTCTGATGGTTACATGCCCTATGTAGGTACTTTTGGTGGTGGACAATGGTCAGCATGGGCACTCTGAGCAGTCTACAGCTACACAGCCACATACAGTTCACAGCAAGCTGTGATGCCAACATGAACTTTTTTCAGTAATTTGTTCTACAGTAGCTCTTCTCGAGCTACTGGATCGGACCACATGGGCTAGCCTTTGCTCCCTGCACACATCAATGAGCCTTGGGCGCCAATGACCCTGTCGCTGGTTCACCGGTTGTCCTTCCTTGCAGAAATTTTTGCAGGTACTAAACACTGCATACTGGGAACACCTCACAAGACCTGCCATTTTGGACATGCACTGACCCAGTCATCTAGCCATCACAATATGGCCCATGTCAAAGTCGCTCAGATCCTTACGCTTTCCCATTTTTCCTGGTTCCAACACATCAACTTTGAGAACTGAGTGTTCACTTGCTGCCTAATAAATATATCCCACCCCCTTTACAGGTGCCATTTGTAATGAAATAATCAATAAGTTGTCATTTCTGTAGTAACAACTCATTCGCCAGGACTTGTAAGAGAACAGGAACATACAGTGTCTTTCTGTAATAAATTGAAAAGCTTAATTACCAAATTGCTGTGGTATAAGAAAATTAAAACACATTTCACCTGTAAACATTGTCTGAGCAACTGTGAAGCAAATCTTGAATTGAAAGAATTACCATGTGTTCTACTTCATAAACTCCTGAAGAACAACACAGTAACACTTCAATCATTACTAACAAGTTTCACTTTACTGTTTAAATTCATGTCCACATAGTAAAAATACTTGGAGGACCTCAATGAGTTAAAAGCTAAAGTGAAAAAAAAAAAAAACCAACTGTCTGTGTGTATTAATGCTAAAGTTCATGGCATTCGTCTATTTAGAATGGAGACACATCCAATTTTAGCTGTTTACGACAGCTGGAATCTATCTGAGTAAGCTGTTCACACATTGAGCTATGGATACATAATATTGACTCTGTGTTATCATCCCTACAGCTGTCAATCAATAAGAACACACTGTTTAAAGACTTGTGTTACTGAAATATGGTATATATTCATTTGTGTGGAAAAAATAAATGTTCAGACTTTAGGACATTTCGTATAACTGCTACACAGTGCAATAGTAAGTGATAAAAGAGAAGGTTTACTCGCTCCTCCTCGTCCTCTCTCAGTCCCATTATCCAAACTCCATTACACAGATTAGACTCCTGCCTGTCTGTGTGTGATCGATCCTGACACTGTGTGTGTGTGTGTGTATATGTGAGTGTGTGTGTGTGTGTGTAGTAGAGCTTTGAATTCCCTGACATCTGTTCCACAGCAGCTAATGCCTGGAAAACCGTTTTCACCCTAACATGGACGTGTTTTGCGGATTCTTGCCCCAGATGTTCACTCAAAATGTGTTTCACTCCCATTTTTTTTTCCATCTCAAGTGACCTTGTAAGAGACAACCCACAACCATAACCACAACGTGTATGAAAGGCATGCTTATGGTACTTAATAAATATGATACTTAAGCAGATGTCGGACTGAAAATTTGCTTTAAATTGCTAAAGAAACAGAATGAGTTAATCTAGGAATGCATTTTAACCTGGGAATTCACAAGCTTAGAAAGCGTACGTATCAATTACAAACACGAGTGCTGTGATGGTTCTTCATTTTGGATATAAAAATGGAGGGATTGATGTTTGTATTTTCATTCCACTTTCACAAGTAGACATCTCTTAACATCAGACATGTTGAATAACATGCATCAACCAAGCAACCTAGCAGAAGCCACATGTCCTTCAATGGGACTAAGACATACAGAAGCCACACCTCCTTCATGGGGCTTGACAGGCCCATAGGACACTAACAGGGACACAAGCCATGCCTCCTTCATTGTGACTGACAAACAATTAGGCCACACCTCCTTCTCTGAGAGTGAGACAGAGATGCCAAACCTCCTCTAGGGAGACTGAGAAATAGAGGCCACACCTTCAGTGGAACTGAGGCAGAAGCCACGCATCTGTCACAGGGATTAACAGGGAACCGGACCAAAACCTTCTTCACTGAGATTGACCGACCCAGAGGAACAGGGGTAGAAGTCCATAGGACAGGGACAGAAGCCACACTTTTTTGGGACTGAGACACAGAAACCACACCTCCTTCATTGGGACTCAGATACAGAAGCCTCACCTTCTTCACTGGAACTGAGGCACAGAAGCCACACCTACTTCTGTGGGACTGAGACACAAGCCACATCACCTTTTTTGGGACTGTAGCAGAAGCCACACATCCTTATTTGGGACTGAGGCAGAAGCCACTCCTCTTTCTTTGTGACTGAGACAGAAGCCACTCCTCTTTCTTTGTGACTGAGACAGAAGCCACACCTCCCTATTTGGGTCTGAGGCAGAAGCCACACCTTCTTATTTGGGACTGAGGTAGAAGCCACTCCTCTTTCTTTGTGACTGAGACAGAAGCTACTCCTCCTTCAAAAGTGCTAACAGGTATAGAAGCCTCCTTCAATGAGGTTGACAGGCCAATAGACCACTAACAGAGACACAAGCCACACCTCCTTCATTGTGACACAGATAATGCTGCTATAAGGTAAGTGAGAACAGGAACTAACTTGTTTTGGCAATGTTCCATGACATTAGCTCTAACTGTAAATTGATCAAATATATGTGTGTTGTTTAATTTAGGTAAAATATACGTAGAGTTAATTGCAAATTGCTGTGGTATAAGAGGAATAAAAGACTTGGAGACATACTGTTATGGGAAAATAACGAACTTCAGGGTGGTAACAGTCTTCATCACACTACCCTGTCATGTTTTATTCCTCACTAACAGCATGTAGAAGCTAATTCAGTGTTAGAAGGTTAAATTGAACACTTTGTTTGGTGGTTATTGAAATGTGTTGAACTTTTTTGTTTGCTGTAAGGCTGGGATAAATGAGCTGTGGTGAGCAGCAGTGTGTGTGTGTGTGTGTGTGTGTGTGTGTGTGTGTGTGTGTAAGAAAGAAGCTGACTGCTGCAGTATTTAACTGTGTCAATGTGATGAATGTTCGATCAGGAGAGCACCGTCTACACACACACACGCACACGCACACACATGCACACACACACACACAAACACACAGAAATGCACCATATCAACAGACAGCACCATTATGAGACACTGATAAAACTGATGAACATAAGGTTGACCACAAACACCTCTCTCTCGTGTGTAAGACTTCAAATCAAACCACACATACATATATACATATGTATATATATATATATATATATATATATATATATATATATATATATATATATATATATATATATATAAATGTAAACCATTGTTCTGATTGTGCAGCTTGTTATACTGTAGTTACAGCTAAAGTTATAGATTTTTACAGAGTTTGCTGCAGGTGTAGATTTGTTGGTGTGTGTGTGCACTGAAGGGACTGGAGTGGATTAGCTGGATCATGTCGGGATAATCCCGAGGATCTGAGTGTCACCTGAACACAAGCGCACACACGAGCGCACACACACACACACATACAAACACACCCACACGCACACATACACACACAGACACACACACATAAACTAAAGGCGATCAGAGATGATTAGCACATAATTCACTACATCTCTCTATTTTTTTTTATAAAGAATAACAAATAAAATAATTTTAAAAATGAATAATAAAATAGCAGCTGTTACAACACAGGACTCAAGACAGGAAGTAAGAGCAGGAGTGACGTCTTTATTTAGACTTAGGCAGAGAACATGAAACTGAAACACTTATCCCCTAACTCGGAATGAGGCATGAAGCACAAAACAGAACAGGGCGATGACTTGAAACACTCGCTTAACTAAGGCACGAAACATTCATTTAACTCAGGCTTGATACGTTCATTTAACAGGCGTGAACACTCATTTAACTCAGGCAAAAACACTCCTTAAAGTAAGACATGAACATTCTCTTACTAAGACAAGAACACTCTTAACTATGGCTTGGCATGAACACTCTTAACTATGACATGGCATGAACACTCTTAACTATGGCTTGGCATGAACTAAGGAACAGGAAAATAGATAGAGCATGGCAACATCACAACCTGGCACCATTATTCTGTCTTCTTCTCTGTTAGTTCTTTCTCTATTAGTCCTTTCTCTACTTTAATACCACGCGATGTGCGCAGCAACGCGAGGGGTTTAAATAACCAGTCTCTTAATTGCCGACAGCTCACAACACTTGACACAGTTTTAGCGTCCATGCGCACTTCAAGCATGTACACGTCCACACTCTGAAGCCGCTCATGCACGTTGTCGCCACAGCGCCATCTGCCGGCGAGATCGTGACAGAACCCCCCTCCAGCGGTGGTCCTGGGCCCCTGTGTAATCTGTCCTTCAATGTATCAGGAAACAGGGCAGCCTCCGCCGGGCAGCAGACTGGCGGAGCACCACCCCCAAAGGGGCTGGGGCATTGGGTGATGTCCACTGTGGGGCTGGAGCTTGGCACGACGTCCTCAGCGGGACTGGAATGCTGGGCGATGTCCTCAGAGGGACTGGAACTCTGGGCGACGACCTCAGCGGGACTGGAACGCTGGGCGACGTCCTCAGAGGGACTGGAACTCTGGGCGACGACCTCAGAGGGACTGGAACTCTGGGCGACATCCTCAGCGGGACTGGAACGCTGGGCGACATCCTCAGAGGGATTGGAACTCTGGGCGACGACCTCAGCGGGACTGGAATGCTGGGCGAGGTCATCAGCAGGACTGGAACGCTGGGCGACGTCCTCAGTGGGACTGGAACACTGGGTGACGTTCTCTGCAGGGCTGGAACTCGGAGGGACGTCCTCAACAGGACACGACAGCGGGACAGCTTCCTCGGCAGGATAAGACAGCAGGGCAGCTTTCTCGGTGGCAGAGACCTCCCCGGGGGTCTCTGGCTGGAGCTCCAAGGTCACCAAGTTGACCTCAGTCGGGGGCCAAAAGGTCGCCAGGTTGACCTCGTGCTGGAGCTCCGGAGCTGAGACCTCCCCGCAGGTCTCTGGCTGGAGCTCCGTGGTTGCCAAGTTGACCTCAGTCGGGGGCCAAAAGGTCGCCAGGTTGACCTTGGGCTGGAGCTCCGAAGCTGAGACCTCCCCGCAGGTCTCAAGCCGGGGCTCTGAGGTTGCCAGGTTGACCTCAGACGGGGGCCCAGAGGTCGTCAGGTTGACCTCGGGTTGGAGCTCTGGAGCTGAGACCTCCCCACCGGTCTCAAGATGGAGCTCTGAGGTCACCTGGTTGACCTCCGACGGGAGCTCCGAGGTCGCCCTGTTGACCTCGGGCTGGATCTCCTTTGTTTTCATCTAGTAGTGGGTAAACGGCAGGGCAGGTTTGCCTGCCAGACTTCCCCCCCAAAAGATGTTCTAGCTCGGTCCTCTCTTCTGGACTCCTGAACCATATCATGAACTACCTCACGAACTGTCCTACACTATCAAGGTTCCCACATTCCTTATCCAATAGGAGCTGCACCCACTGACGGGCCGGTCCAAAGAAATAAAACTGACAATCCACAAGAAAATATTCCGGGGAACCGAAAAATCCGTCGAATGGATCAGGACGCTCCATAAATGTCCACTGTGGGAATTGAATTGAGTCCATAGCGGGGACAGTTCTAACTAGGGCATGGCATGTACATTCTTAACTATGACATGGATAAACACTCTTAACTATGGCATGGCATGAACACTTCAAGCACGTGCACGTGCGCGCTCTGAAGCCGCTCGTGCACATTGTCACCACAGCGCCATCTGCTGGCGAGATCATGACAGTAGCAATATATAATAAATAAATAAAACATTTCTACTACTAATAATAATAATACTAATAATAATTGTATAATATTTCTAAATATTAGACATTATTTTTAAATTAGATTTGACAGATTTCAATGTTTTCTTTGATTAATTAAAAAAAGAAAATAATTTAATTTGTTTCCTCTCTGTCTGTCTGTCTGTCTTGGAGTTAAAGATGGTGGTGCTGCAGATCATCACTGCAGATGGCGAGGCTCCTGCCTGCTTCCATAGAAAAACCAATTTACTTTCCATTGATCGCTTTTCGGCCAATTAGATTTCCATTGACGGCTAAAGTGGAGATTGGTGGTGTGTGACAGAGAGGGTCAGGCCCGTCTCTCTCTCTCTCTCTCGCTTTCTCTCTCTCACTCTATTCACCTATTACTCCATATTACACCTCCTCCTTCTCTTTTACACACACTAATATCCTCTTTATTATCCTCTTTCTTTTCCTCTTTACACCCATCTTGCTTTCCTCATCTGACCTCTCTCTCTCTCTCTCGCTCTCTCTCTCTCCACAATTCCATTCACCATTTACTCCCACAGCTCTCCATATTACAGACCTACATGTCTGATGACATCATCCTTAGCTCAGCAACTTGAGGTCATTTAGCCGCCATACCAGTGTTTCCTCTCAGTGCTGTGAAATGAGCGATTCTTTTTCATGTGTAAGTGTGTAAAATGTATCAATTCACTTTAACAATTAGGAGAGCCAATGATGTGAGCTCGTGACATGAAGAATATTTAAATATGTTAGCTAGCTAGATGCTATGCTAGCATGCTGGATTAGCCTTTTAATGTAACTCCCTGCCTCCCTGCTCGACTGAGGATGCTGCTCAGCCTCCCTGTTCAGCTAAGGTTTTAGCATCTCCCGATTCAGCTGAGAGCTCTGCTTTTCCTCCCTGCTCCGCCTCAAACATCCCTATGCCAGCCTTCTCTTTGGACATCACTCCGCCTTCTGCTCCACTGAAGACGTCGTTCTGTCAGATTCCGCTGAAGATGTCACTCCATTTCTCTGCTTCATGCCAGATGTTGCTCCCCCTTCTTGTTCCACAGAGGACATCGCTCCCCATTCAAGTGTCATGGAGAACTTCGCTCCCACCTCCGACCTTGCAGAGAGCATCGCTTCCCCCCTTTAGCTTCATACTTAACATCGCTCCCCGCTCGGGCTCTGCCTTGAGCCTCCGCTGTCTCGCCACACCCAAGCCAGGCCAGGATATCGTGTCATCTCTCTGCAGTAGGGAAGAGACCGCCCTGCATCTGTACCCCAGAGAATACGTCAAGGGTCCTCTTTCTGGCCCCGCGAGGGATGACACTTGATTGAACTTGGAAATGCTTAGGGACAGCTGGTCTAGTTGTCCAGGACCCCGCTTAAAGTTATTACATGCTTCAGGAGCCACGCTTTGGGGGGGGGGGGGGTTCTGTTACGTAAATACCGGAAAAAGACTAGAGACTGTGATTCCCATCAGCCACTGCACCTCACCTGATCATGCCACGTGACTATCTGCACCTGATTCATGTTTGGGATAAATGAGCACCTGTATATAAGGCACGCTTTGCACTGCACACATTGTCTTTCATTTGTCTTATTTTGCTGTTGTTCCCTGTTGCTGCTTTATGGTCATTGTTTTATGTTTCTTTCCTAGCTTTTTTGTTTTTGCCACTAGTTCAATAGTTAATGTTTAGTGTTTTGCTTTGATTTGTATTAAACTTTATCTGCACTTGCATCTGTCTTCAACTCCATTACCTAACAAACATCTACAAAACAAGTTAGTTCCTGCTATAGTCCCTTACTTTTGTGTGCCGTTAGTGCTTTACTCTGTACTATTATGTAGCAGTGTTTTATGAGCCTCAGTGTTGAGTGATCAATTTTTTCCCCAATAAAAAGCTGTGACACTCCGTAAGAAACTCTGTGTATGTATGTCAAATGTACGTTAAAGTATATTTTAGTTCTGGGAATTCTGCTACATTACGTTAGAGACAAGGAGCTTAAAATAAGGTGAAAATCTAAATGGGAAGCTGGCTTTAGGGGAGCTGGAGCTTATGTAGTGCAAACTTTGATCCATACTATAGTGTCTATGGACCCCCCCCCCCCCCCCCATCCATGCTTCTTTCCCTGGATGACAAGTAGCCCACTGCGTCAGATCGTGTATCCGTCTTTTATTTCCGATGTCGCTTCAACGGATGTGTTGCAAACTTGGCTGATTTTCTACATTGGCTGCTATCGACTGATACTGGACCAGCTTGCATGAGTCTGACACATTCACACTCAGTCACAGTTTCTTTCTCTCTCTCTCTCTCTCTCTCTATCTCTATCTCTCTCTCACACACACACACACTTTTCATGGCTTTGCTTATGCAGCCAGATAGGAAACGTGGAGCACCACAGCAGAACCAAACAGCCACACACAACTGCTCATGTTACTAGGCAAGGTCATTCAGGGAGAGATTAACTTCAACACACACACACACACACACACACACACATACTTGATCTCAGACCCTTATCATTTGACATTGCATTGAATAAAATGAATCAATTTTACACAATTTTCCCACCAAAACAGTTTTAATGTCTGAAGCTCTGAAGTTTGCTTCTTAACTTTCACACTGGAGCTACATGGATATCACTGCTACCAAGTAGTGGAAGCTAAAAACCACCAGGTTAATGTAAAATCTCCTGCAGAAGTTCAGAAAAACCTTATCTCAGATTGTTACAAAGTGTTGACAGTGGAGACTCCTTCCACACGTGATAATTAAGCAGTTCAATTATTCCGAGCGTCTGTCACTGTTAATGAGCTGTTACTATATAGACCATAACATACTGGAACGAAAGTGTTTATAGAGTTGTTGTTATAGAAAGTTAACCAATCAGAATGTCAAATTAAACAGTGCTGTGGTATTGTGTCGAATTATGCCTTTTGAAGAGACAGTACTAAGACTATATGCATGTCTTGTCTGATCGACTACATCGAATACTACCTATTCTGTTTTTCTTTCAATAAGGTAATGACAAATGAAATGCTGACTTCTTTTTCCACACCCAGCACTCGTGCACTACTGCTTCATCATTAATGCGTCCTCATTAAGAATTCAGTCCTCGTGTCTGTACAGTAGACGTAGCATCTCCACCCTGAACTCTTTGACAAATGTCTCCATTGAATCGCCAGAAGGTGACGAATGCCGCTCTTAAACCTAAATACTTAATTTCCGCCCGCGTCAACGGCAAGTGGCGCTCGTTAATCAGTGCCTGCTTCCTCTCGATCCATCAGCCGCAATCAGAGTGGTTCTCAGAGCAATTACCTCAGCCCCCTGCTTTGCATTCTGGGTATTAGCCAAATCTTCTTGACACTCACCGATCGCGAATTGACAGCAGTGTGTGAGGGGAGGAACTTATGACTGCTCTGCTAAAGTCACGAGAGAGAATTTTATGTGGCGGGGAAAACATGGGGAGGGAAGCGCGAGGGACTCCATCGTTACGAGATTTTGGGTGTGTCCTAAACACTTGAGCCTGTGTCGTTAATTGGAATAATTTTTAAAACAAGAATTATTGGTGAGAAAACATAAAAGGAAACAGGAAAACATAAAAGGAGGGAAACGAAAATAAACGCTCGCTCTGACCCATGAGTGACTGAAACTCATGTCTAGTTACTGTAGTATTCTTAATAGAACATCAGCAGTATTACGCTATCTATCAAGGATTCTTGATATTTGTTATTATAAAGTTTTCATGAAGTGTACCCTTGGTAGCTGAGAGATTCCCATGATACCATGTAAGGTATTCCTAAAGCCTTTCATGTTCAGAATGTTCTAGGATAAAGCCCCATGTTCTCAGGGCTGTATATTTTCATGACCCCATGTTCTCAGGGTTAAAGGAAATATGGACCTTTAATTAGTTGATTTTAATTATTTTTTCACCCATATTCCATGGTCCTACTATGTTTCTAGACTACTTGTATTCCCAGAGGTGTTCTATAATACAAGAACTCTATGTTTTCAGAGCTATACATCCATGGATCTTATGTTTTCAAGGTCCTATATTTCAGGCCTCCATGTTTTTTGAGTCTCCATTCTCAGGGTTTTTTATTTCCCAGGTCCCAAAGGTCATAACTCATATGGCCTGTATTCACCAGGCCCTATGTTCTCAGAGTCCTAGGTTCCAAGGATACTATATTCCCAGGGCATTTTGTTCCCAGAGTCCTGTGTCTTAGGGTCATATTTACCCATGGCCCTATATTCCCAGGGTTTAATCTTCCTGGGTACCAATTTTTACAAGGCCATATTGTCTCCAGGCTATATATATATACTGTATATCCAGTGAAATAAATCAAAGGCCCTTTATTTCTGTGGCTCCATGTTTTCAGAGTCTTATATTACCAGGGCTCTATGTTCTCAGGATATTCTACAACAAGGGCCCGGTGTTCTCAGGATCCTATCTTCCCAGAGCCTTATGTTCTCAAGGCCTTATAGTCTCAGGTCCATATGCTTCCAGGGCTCTATATTTCCAAAACACTATATTCTCAAAGTCTTATGATTAAAGTACACAATATTCCCAGGGAAATAAGGGTATAACCCTTATATAACTCTATGTGTTCAGTCCCAGGTTATTTCAGTCTTAGACTAGCATCTATCTCTTAATGTGAGCATGCGTGTGTGTGTGTGTGTGTGTGTGTGTGTGTGTGTGTGTCTCATACTTGTGCACACTGAGAGTTTGCATGCACAAACACACATGTGTAAGAGAGCGTTAAAGTTTTCATTGAGCCCAGATGTTGTAACAGGAAGGTGGAGTTCTTCTGTACCATGTATGCGCATCTGTATATGAACACTTTGCTGGAAAGTCTTCTGATCAGTCTTTGTCTGTTAGTGATCAATCATTTTTTTTGTCCTGTATCTTAGGCTGGATTGAATGCATACAAGATGAACCTGTAAACAGACATGTTACTGAGCTATAACACCTTTTCCCAAGCCGTTAGCATGCTTTCCGATTTCAATGAAACAACTTCTGGGCTCAATTAAATTTGTGTGTAAAATAACTCTCTCTCTCTCTGTCTCTCTCTCTCTCTCTCTCTCTCTCTCTCTCTCTCTGTATGTCTCTCTCTCTCTCTCTCTCTGTCTGTCCCTCTCTTGCTTGCTTTCCCATCTTACATCCCTTCCTTCCTTTGTAGTACTGGCCTGTGTGTGTGAGTGTGTGTGTGTGTGTGTGTGTGTGTATGTGTGTGTGTGTTGGGAGACTAGTATAATTAAAAATAGGTTTGAAAGGATGGAAGTAGAAGGAATTAAAATGTACTGAGCTGTAGTTCAGTAGATAAGGTGTGTGTGTCTTTAAACAGGATAATGGACCTGGCAGAACTTCCATATCGCTCTGCTGTGCTTTATGAGCAACTGCGCACATGCATGCACACGCATACACACACACACACACACACACACACGCACACAGGCACGCACACACACACATGCACACACAGAGGAAAATCCCCCCTGCTGTTAAGTCTGCAGGGGAACACCTGAGTTGGTGTCACCATGGTCTGTGTGTGTGTGCGTGTGTGTGTGTGTGTGAAGTGAAACAGTAGAAGTCGCTCTCAGTTCCTCCCCACTGTTAATCTGCTGTAAATGAACACACTTGTTGTGCAGTGGTGTGCAAATAAATACATTCATCACCTACTGCACATCCCCCAACTGCATAACACACACACCCACGCACGCCCACACACACACACACACACACACACAAGCCTTAGATACATGACAGAGTACACAAGACAGAAGACACAGACCAGCAGTGCACACTGCTCAGAGATAAGTGCCCCCCTATACACCCATTAGTATTTTACTATTATTTACTATTTGAATTGTTAAATAATGACATGTAGTGTCTTCTAGGAGGCATAGTGGCTCAGCACGTACAGTGCGGACCTCTCAGTGCCAGGTTCCTCAGCTTGATCCTGTCTGATTGGAGTTTCGCATGCTCTCCCCTTGTCCCTGTGGGTTTCTGGTAGATGAATTGGCTAAGTTATATTACCCCTAGGTGTAAATGAACGTGGGTGATGCCCTGAGATGGACCGGTACCTCCTCCAGGGTGTATGCCCGCCTCACATGCAGTTTTCTCATGATTCCTCATCCACCTTTTGACTGGTCTCAATACAAACTTGTATGTATTCTCGATTTTTTAATTAACAACAATAATAATAATAATATCCATCCTCAACCGCTTATCCGTTATTGGGTCGCGGGGGCAGCAGCTCCAGCAGGGGACTCCAAACTTCCCTTTCCCGAGCCACATTAACCAGCTCTGACTGGGGGATCCAGAGGCGTTCCCAGGCCAGTGTGGCGATATAATCTCTCCACCTGGTCCTGGGTCTTCCCCGAGGTCTCCTCCCAGATGGATATGCCTGGAACACCTACCTAGGGAGGTGCCCAGGGGGCATCCTTACCAGGTGCCCGGACCACCTCAACTGGCTCCTTTCAATGCAAAGGAGCAGCAGCTCAACTCTGAGTTCCTCTCGGATAACCGAGCTTCTCACCCTATCTCTAAGGGAGAGGCCAGCCACCCTCCTGAGAAAACCCATTTCGTCTGCTTGTACCCGCGATCTAGTTCTTTCAGTCACTACCCAGCCTTTATGACCATAGGTGAGGGTAGGAACGAAGATTGCCCGGTAGATCGAGAGCTTTGCCTTCCGGCTCAGCTCTCTTTTCATCACAGTGGTGCAGTAAAGCGATTACAATACCGCTCCCGCTGCTCTGATTCTCTGGCCAATCTCCCGCTCGCATGTCCCCTCATTCGTGAACAAGACCCTGAGGTACTTGAACTCCTTCACTTGGGTTAAGTGCTCATTCCCCACCCGGAGTAGGCACTCCATCGGTTTCCTGCTGAGAACCATGGCCTCAGATTTAGAAGTGCTAATCCTCATCCCAGCCACTTTACACTCAGCTGCAATCCGATCCAGTGAGTGCTGGAGATCATGGACTGATGACGCCATCAGGACCACATCATCTGCAAAAAGCAGCGATGAGATCATCAGGTCACCAAACCGCAACCGCTCCCCACCATGACTATGCCTCGATATCCTGTCTATGAATATCACAAACAGGATTGGTGACAAAGCGCAGCCCTGGTGGAGACCAACCCCCACCTGGAACGAGTCCAACTTTTTGCCGAGCATCCAGACACAGCTCTCGCTTTGGGAGTACAGTGATTGGATAGCCCTAAGAAGGGAACCCCTCACCCCATACTCCCTCAGCACCTCCCACAGTAAACCCCTGGGGACCCGGTCATATGCCTTCTCCAAATCCACAAAACACATGTAGACCGGATGGGCATACTCCCAGGCCCCCTCCAAGATCCTTGCGAGAGTAAAGAGCTGCTCTGTTGTTCCATGACCAGGACGGAATCCGCATTGTTACTCTTCAATCCGAGGTTCGACTATTGGCCGAACCCTCCGTTCCAGCACCCTGGAGTACACTTTACCAGGGAGGCTGAGAAGTGTGATACCCCTATAGTTGGCACACACTCTCTGGTCCCCCTTTTTGAACAGGGGAACCACCACACCGTTCTGCCATTCCTTGGGCACTGTCCCCAACTTCCATGCAACGTTAAAGAGGCATGTCATAAAAATAATAATAAATAATAATAATAATAACAACATACAAATGAATTGCACAGAAACACTGTTTATTAAATTGGTGAGTGGCCAAAGAAAACTATATATTTCATTCATGATCCACTTAAGGGGGTCACAGTGGCTTAGTGGTTAGCATGTTTTCCTCGCACCTCCAGGGCTGGGTTTTTGAGTCCCACCTCTGCCCCGTGTGTGAGGAGTTTGCATGTTCTCCCTGTGTTTTGGGGTTTCCTCTGGGTACTCCAGTTTCCTCCCCCAGTCTAAAGACAAGCGTTGCAGGCTGTTTGCATTTCCAAATTGTCCATAGTGTGTGAATGAATGTGTGTATCTGTGTGTGTGTACGATTGTGCCCTGCAATGGGTTGGCACACTGTCCAGGGTGTCCCCTGCCTTGTTCCCCAAGTTCCCTGGAAGAGGCTCCAGGCTGCCTGCGACCCTGTGTAGGATCAGCAGTACCGAAAATGGATGGATGGAACCACTTAAACTTGTCAGCTTCATTTCTTTTCTCACCTCTGGTTAGTTATAAGTGTTGTGCGGCGCAGGGCGTCATGGTCGGACAGTTGTACCAGTTGAATCTGAGAAAATGCAACTTTTCTTTGAGTTATGGAAATTTGTTATTTTTTTCTTGAAACGTGGAAATGAGCTTGGTTTTGTTTACACACAGAAGGTCTTTGTAGAAAGAGTTCTATTGATGTTGTGCCCCAAAATTCATAACATTATATGCATTCTGGCCTCTCTCTCTCTCTCTCTTTCTCTCTCTCTCTCTCTCTCTGATTGCTGACATAGGCAGCCCTGGAGAGCCACAGCAGGATTTATGGTCTCTGTAATGGGCGTTTCACAGCAAATGCCTCCGTCAGCACTATCTCTCTCTCTCTCTCTCTCTCTCCCTGTCTCTCTCTGTCTCTCTCTCCTTTTCCCTTTCCTCCACTGCAGAGAAAGAATCAGGGTCTATGTGTCTACATGTGAGTGAGTGTTTGCGTGTGTGTGTGTGTGTGTGTGTGTGTGTGTGTGCAAAGTAAGGCCTCTTTTGAATGAGCACAAGGAAAAACACCACAAAAAAGAGATATGCTTTGAAAAGAATAACAGCCTCAAAGAGGTCAGCACATCTTGAAATGGTCAACCGTGTATTATTACATCTGCTATAATAAAACAAAAAATATCAAATGCACCATAGAAAACAGGGCTAAAGGCCATAGCCCCCATCACATCCACATGTTTCCCCAAATTCTGTAGTGTACATTTTTAAGCTATGTGCTTTTTTATTTCATTTGTTGGAGACGGGCCTATACGTTCTACCACTGCATCGGCACGTGATAGATGCCACTCAGTCAGTTTTTAGAAGAATAAATAGGGTTCCATGTTACTTCTTCAAAGAGCCGAGAGACATTAAATATAATCGAATTTTACCCCTCAGATGCAAAACACAATACAGATCCAATGACACAAAATTTTCTGCAGTTGACTGTGTTCTGTTCAGACTAGGCTTTCTTTACTGTACAGTTATAACACGCTAAAAGAAACTAAGTGTAATAAAATAGCTTAAGGATTGCTGTTATCCTGATTCACTGTTTTGGCTTTTACTCCACAGATTTCTTGTATCAGAGAACAAATTAACAGGTACACGACCAAATTATACGGATTAAAGCTCAAATCTAAAGACCTAGAATAAGTTCACATTATCAACATAACAAAGTGTGTGTTGATCATCTGCATAACCCTGATATGTGTAATAGCACATTGGCTGCATGATCTACTATCCAGATTATCTATATCCAGATTATCTATATCCAGATTACCTGTATAACCCTGGTTTGTGTAGCAGTGGATCATCTGCATAAACGTAATCTGTGAAATAATAGATCCTTCTCATTATCATGAGGTTAGCATAGTAGATCATTTGCGTAACGCAGAGATGTGTTTAATAGATCATCTGCATAACCCTGATGTGTGTGAAGCACATCATCTGCATAAGCCTGATATGTATTTAGTAGATCATCTGCATGAGGCTGATGTGAGTAGTAGATCCTCTTCATTACCATGTTGTCTGTAGTAGATCATCCATATAAACCCAATGTGTGTAGTAGTAGATCATCGGCATAACCCTGATCTGTGCAGTAGTTGTAGATTGTCTGCATTACCACGGTGTGTGTAACAGTAGTAGTAGTAGTAGCTGTTCTGCATAACCCTGATGTGTGTGTAGTAGTAGTCATAGATTGTCTTGTGTGTGTGTGTGTGTGTGTGTGTGTGTGTGTGTGTGTGTGTAAGTTAGTAAAAAGAGACAGACGGTAAGAAAGATGGTCTTTGGGGAGCAAGCATATTCCTCTCCTTAATGCGCAACTGCAGAGATCCATCAATCTTAACGAAAACATGCAACATTAACTTCGCTCACACAGACAGACAGACACACACACACACACACACACACACACACACAGACACACACACACACACATTCTTCTGTATAAAAGCATCAATCAACTGTCTAGCTGTCCTTTTGTCTGTCTGCCTCAAGAATCTTTTTGGTGTCGTTCCCTCTTTTGGTGTCTTTTTGCTCTCTCTATCGCTCACGCTCTCTCTCTCTCTCTCTCTTTCACACACACACACACACACACACACACACACACACACACACACACACACACACAAAGTGACTGACCTGGCCAGATGGGAGTCTCCATGTACAGCACGCCAGTCCAGTGAAGAGTCACTCACTGTTTCCACACACACTCACGCATACACTCTCTGCTCTTGGTCCTATAATAAACACACACACACACACACACACACACACACACACACACACACATACACACACACACACACACACACACACACACACACACACACACACACACACAGGGGTGGGGGGTAAGAGAGAGAGAGAGAGAGAGCAAAAATTATTAAAATGTCCTTCAGACAAGATAAGCTCCTCTATTCTAAAAATGAATACACACATATAGGTATACACATACTACCACAGGCCTGTCATGCACACACACACACACACACACACACAGTCATTCGTTTGCAGTGATATAAATTGGCAGGAGGTAGAATCAACGTGTGCAGGGCCCACCAATGCAATACAATTTAACATTATGAAAATGGCATGCAAATGAGACATGACCCAACGTAAAGTAGCATATAGAAACCTTTACACACTGTAAAATGTCCGCTTTGTTTTCTTGCTTATCATCAAACAAGATCAAGATGTAGGAAAAACTGATTGTCATACTGCTATAAATATACGGAGCCATGAAATAAAAATGAGACTGTAGGGAGTTGGGTAATTGTGATTAGCACATTAATAGTCTGTAATGAAGTGTAAAGTTTAGCTTAAATCATTGTGTGAACACTGGCACACCATCCTGCTAAGGTGCCTATTAGATTTCATAAAAGTATTTTAATTAGCAGTCCTGTGATGGACAAGCATTCCATCCAGGGCATCTGAGAAAATATTAACCTACTTAACCTAAGCACAATGTAATGTAGGTACACAGAATTATTTGAAGGGTGTGAGTTTAATTACATATAAGCCCTAAATGTCGTGTTCGAAGACGTAGTCATATCTGTCCAACTCGAGCACACGCCAGTCTGTCACACTCAAGGACACGCCCTTCTGTCCCACTCTCAGACACAACCATCTGTATGTGTACTTCTAATTCATATAATTGTATTTAGATATATACATATAGTCTGGCACAGACCCAAACATGTTATATTTATATAATTCTGGCCTAGAACCCAGATTTCAATGCACCTGTGTGTGTGTGTGTCTGCTAAGCTATGTTTATGAACATTTATACTTTCTGGCACACACCCAGACTGTAAACCTGTGTGTGTATGTGTGTGTGTGTGTGTGTGTGTGTGTGTGTGTGTGTGTGTGTATTGATTCCATCCCTGTGGACATACAGCAGCTGTAATGAAGTGTGTACTGGGAGCATCGGGGATCACGGCGTAAGCAATTAGTCATTCATCAAAAGTAATTAAAAACTGCTGCTTCTCTCAGACTGACTGGAGACACACTAATTGTTGAGACACTAAAAATTAAAGCATGTGAAAGAAACAAAAGGATCCACATGTGTACAGCGCTGCCATAAAATGCAGCTGTGCTATCCCATAAAGACACTTCTTATACTGGGGTCCACGACACAACCCTAGGGTTGGAAGGTTATTTACTGTTTTGATGATGTTGCCATGGTGAAGACTGTCATCAGTTACTCTATGTAAGGAGAACAGGACTCCTTACAAGAAGATATGTGTGAGTCCATCTGCTGGGGGGTTGGGGGTTTATTATCAAAATCCAACAAACAAATGAAAATGAGACTAAACAGGCAGTGGTTAAACACAGAAATTCATGAAGAGCTCAGATAAATCGCAAATCCAAAGAGAAACCATAGAACACAGCAAGGGTGCCAGAGACAATCATGAGATCCAAGGCTTAGAACTCACACAACCACAGCACTTAGGAAGACTTCACCATGAGTGAGACTTTGGACTGGTTTTATATAGTCTGTAAACAGGACATGGTGCATGGTGAAGAATAAGTGGTTAGTATTCAGAGAGTGGTGACCTTTGCTGGCATGGAGGTATAATGTCCGCGGTGTAGAAATAAATAAATGTGCATAGTGATGTAAAGTACGTGTAAAGTAGATCTGTACTGCCAGTGTAAAGTATTTATTTATATCTATAACAAGCTACTGTAAAAGTAGCTGTAAAGTGTGTTGTGCTGCTGCAACATATGTGAACATTCGATGTGCAATGTTCTCTTGTATAGTTCACTTGTGAAATATGAAATACGCTACTACGCTAGTATATCGGTCAATTTGCATCGTGCTGCTGTAAATTATGTGTAAAGTAGATGCATAATATGCTTCAGTAAGATATGTGTAAAATAGTCGAATAGCATGCTGCTGTGAAACATATGTATAGAATACAGTATGGGTAATTTGTTGTAACATGTTGCTGTAGATATGTAGAACTCCCAGTGTTGTATTTTAACGTTGAATTTTATTTAAAGTAGGTATTGATATGAAGTTTATTGAGACTTGAGTTTCTTGCATGAAACGTGAATGTGCACAAGCAAATTCTAGCTCAATACAGTTAAAACTGTGTGTGTGTTTGTGTGTGTGTGTGTGTGTGTAGAAACCATGTGGCATAGCTTTGGGAAACTCATGCCTCAGATACCTCTTGTCCACAGCCCTTTCTTTAATGTTCTGTATTAATCAGGCCATTCATTAGTGTAATAGCTGTCATTTCTCAGGACTCAGTGCTGTGATTCATGTGCATTAGGCAGCATGTCAGTGCAAGAGTGTAAGATTTATTGCAGTGTTTGCACCAGGTAGTGCGTGGCCATATTTCATTACGCAGACAAGCTATTAAAATTCTCCAGTGATTAAAGTACGGCATAAGTGGTTGGTCATACAAAAACATACATACACACGTTCAATAAAATAGATATGTAGTGCGGTGCTGTGAAGTATGTCTAAAATAAATGTGCTGCTGTAAAATGTGTAACGTAGATTTATAAAGTAGATATGTAGTGCAGTGCTGTAAAGTAGATGTGTAATGTGCTCTGCTGTAACGTATGTGTAAAATAGAGGTGTAATTTACCACTATGAAATATGTGTCAAGTAGATTTTTAGTGAGTTGTTGTAAAGTATGTGTAAAGCAGATGTGTAGTAAGGTTTTGTAAACTATATGTAAAGTAGATGTGTAATGTGTCCAGCTGTAAAGTATGTGTAAGGTAGAGGTGTAATGTCTGCAGCTGTAAAGTAGGTGGGGTATGTGTTGCTGTAAAGTATACATAAAAATGTGTAGTGGGGTGCTGTAAAGTACGTGTAAAATAGATGTTTAATGTGGTATTGTTCATTATGTTTAAATTAGATGTTTACTGTGCTGCTGTAAAATATGTGTAAAGTAGGTGTGTAGTGTGGTGCTGTGAAGTATGTGAAATGTAGAGGTGTAGTGTGCTGCAGTAATGTATGTGTAAAGTAGATGGGCAATGTGTTGCTGTAAAGCATACATAAACATTGTGTAATGAGGTGCTGTAATGTATGTTTAAAGTAGGTGTGTAATGTGCAGCTGTAAAGTATATGTGTTAGCTGTCATTATTTACACTTTTTATTGAACTTTATATGGAATAATAAGAAATTATATGAACAGTAACCCCACCCCTAATCTTAACTGTCACGTCACAGTGGTAAGGACGGATGGAGATGCAGAATGTAAGTTCCAACACTGTAATGAGATACAAACTAAAGACAAAACAAGACTTACAAAAAAACCAGGACTAGAATGATGTGATACAGGAGGATTAACCAAAATAACGCAAGACAAAAGTGCAGTGCAAACTGTGGTTTTATATATATATATATATATATATATATATATATATATATATATATATATATATATATATATATATATGCACACAGTGCTCATTAACATCAATGAGATTCAGGTGCAGGTGGTCATGTGATGATACCATGTGGTGCAGTAGCTGCTGGGAACTGTAGTCTTAGTTCTTATCCGCTATTTACATGCCAGATCCCCTCTTTAGTGCGCGGCTCCTGACAAGTGTAATCCGTTCAGTAGGGGGTCCCGGACCCCCAGACCAGATGTTCTTAAGAACTTTAAAGTTTCATTGTCCCTCATCCTTCGTGGGGCTGGACAGAGGACGTTTGACATATATACATACATACATATACACTTTATATATATATATATATATATATATATATATATATATATATATATATATATATATAGTAGTGGTAGAATTGTTTTCATCTTGGTGGAATTCCTGCTTTTAAATGTACATTGAAAAGAATGATAACAGGTTTCCTTGCTTGTTATTTATACTCTGCAACCCTGTGGTTGGAAAACCAATATAAGTTGTGAGAGTATGTTATCATGATGAACATGGTGGTGGAGATGATCTATAGAGCTTTCTCATGCCTGAGACCAAATCACAGACATGATAAAGTAGTTTATTTGCTGAACTTTCATCAGAATCCAAAGCATGGTTAATCTCTTTGTCTCTCCTCTGTCAGAAGCTGATTAACCTTTTAATAGCCGTTTACCATACACACACTCACAGACACTACTGCTCTACTGCTCATACTTCGATCCTTAAATGTAGCTGATGTCGAGCAAAAGTTAACCTAGTAGAGAGAGAGAGAGAGAGAGAGAGAGAGAGAGAGAGAATGAAAGGAAGATAATGGTGAATACACAGAAGATAGTGAGTAAGAGCATAAAAGAGAAAGAAAGAAAGAAAGAAAGAAGGTGGTTGGTGGGGGATTTTCTTCTTTATCTCCATCATTCTTTCTTATTTTCGCTCTTTCAGTTTATTTTTTTCACTCATTCATTCTTCTCTCTGTGTGTGTGTGTGTGTGTGAGATATGGATGTAAGTCGTGTGCCATAAAGGGGGAAATATGTAAAAGTGCGGCCTGCATGGCATTTTGAGAAACCTTTTCGTCAATGAGAATCATATTAAGATGATAAAGAACAGATTCGGGGGCCGAGCCACATCGATTGGGCCCACGCTCACACACCGGCGCGCTCCACTCAGACGTGTTAATGAATCAAACGCCACAGTGTGCGTGTGCGTGTGTGTGTGATAAGTGAGGGAGGAGAGTCATTACGATTGTGAATCAGAGTGAGAACCATGAAGGGGAGGATGAAAAAGGAAAAGAAAGAGAGAGTATTAACTCCTTTTCTTCACTCACACCTCCGGTAAATAGGGCCTAATTAAGTGGAAACAGGGTAGCAGAGCTTTTCGTCTTCATTAAGACCAGACAAGTAGGAAAGTGAAACATAATTAGGAACGGTTCCACTTTAATGGGACGAACAAAAAAAAAGAAGAAAAAAAAGAAGCGGGTGTCGGCAGAGTGCCTGGTTCACTGCTTCTGAATAAACTCGACATTCATGCTGTGGTAATGTAGTAACACAAGATCGAACCTACAGCCGTGGATCACAGATCAAACCGGTCAGGAGGAGAAAATGTAGCTGTGATCAGCTCGAAACACGATCTGTGTACACTATCTAGCAGGCTTCCTAGATTCCTGCTGTAAAAACCCTCATTAATTATCATTATTATAATCAGTTTCATTTATGCAATGCCTATGCAAGAGCTCAAGGGCAATTCAGGAAGAAGAGAAATGAAGAAAGGATGAAAGGATGGCAGAAGGGATGAGAGAGTGGGGGCATAATGTGTGTTGCCTAACAGGAGGGAGCGGTCTGAAGAAAGGAAGAAAGAAATAACAAGGAGGAGAGAAAGAAAGAAATAAAGATAGAAAGAACAAATGAAAGAAAGAAGAATGGATTCTGAGACAGAGAGAGAAAGAAAAAAGAAAAAAATGCAATAAAATTATGACAAAATGAGAAACAAATAGAAAGAAGGAAAGAAAGAAAGACAGTCAAAGTCTTCACAACAATGAAAAAAAAAAAATTGCCGAATAAGTAAAGGTAGAAGGGGTTATAAATATAGATTAGGTTGTAAAGATGGTGGGCTAGCTGTAGACTTCACTACCATAATACACCACTAATGAATATCACAAACATGTAGAATAACTGCTTCTTTTATTCATTTTCCACACGCCCACAAGCCCACACTATCATCCTCTCAACACTTCTGCTTCAGCCATTTCTGCTCCACAGAAATCAATACTGTTATTGGAATCAAAGCCACAGATGCTGAATAATGTAAATGGATTAGTGCAGACACTACACGATCACGATGCAAATTAGCAAAAGACGTTTTCAGTGATGCCCAGAAAACCTAGTACAGCTCAGACTACAAAGCATTAATAGCCTCCCTGTGAAAATGTGCACTGTGTCTCCAAACAGCACAGAAACCAGGACTTTGCTATAACTTTGGGTAAAATAGGACACCTCTGAGAGTGGCTGTCTTCAGTCATTATCTTGTTAGCAAATTCTGCCCAATGACTGCCCTTTCACTGGATTACAATAACAATGTGTATAATATTTTATGTCTGTTTTAGTAGGTCACTAGGATATTGAAAGATGTTCAACAAAACTAGTTTATCATAGCCACAAAGCTCTCAAACCCATAAAGTACCGTTTTTTTTTCTCCAGCAGTGAACTGCAAACTTGAGCGATGAGCAATGCTTTTTTCCCCTTTCTAATCCATAGCGCTATTAAATGTCATGACTGTCCAGGTTAACGGTTTAATTCTAAATGACATTAACCCAATCATATTTTACAGCGCTGTGGCTCTGTAGAATAATGTCAGACATTTATCAGTATGAGCTTCTGTTTAGAGCTCCATTTGCAGCACAGTCTAAATCAGAGTCTTCTCTGACATATTTACCCTCTGAGAGACACTGATGAAGCAGTAAAAGCACATTACTGCATTAGTGCTTATAGCGAAGGGAATCAGTGGAGCAGTGGTATTGCTGAATATATATATATATATATATATATATATATATATATATATATATATATATATATCCCTTCAGTCTCCTCTTCAGGAGGTGAAATGCTGCTCAATTGGGTTAAAGTTTGGTGATTGACTTAGCCATTCTAAAACCTTCCACTTTTTCCTCCTGATGAAGCCCTTTATTGAGTGTTTTGGATCATTGTGTTGCTGCAAGATAAAGTTCCTCCCAATTAGATTGGATGCATTTCTCTGTAATTCTGTAAATCTGTATTCATTCTGCTGCTATCATCATGAGTTCCATCATCAATAAAGATTAGCGAGAATGTTCCAGAAGCAGCCATGCAAGCCTGAGCCATGACACTACCTCCACCATGTTTCACAGAGATTGTATGTTTTGTATCATGAGCAAATCCTTTCTTTCTCCACCCTTTGGGCTTTCCGTCACTTTGGTAGAAGTTCATCTTGGTTCTTGGATCTTTTGTGGCTCGTCTCTGTATTTCTGTATTTCAATCTGGCCTTCTGATTCTTACTGCTGATGAGTGGTTTGGATCTTGTGGTATGGCCTCAATATTGCTACTCTTTTTTGTTGGTAATGTCACTGACTGGTGTTTTGGGGTTTTCATTCACAGCTCTCACAGCGCTTCTGTCATCAACTGCTGTAGTTTTCCTCAGCTGACCTGTTCCATGTGTGGTTGTTAGTACAACAGTGGTTTCTTTCATTTTTATTACTTTTGATTTTCCCTCTTTCCTCAGCTTCAAAATGGCTTGCTTTTCTCCCATAGACAGCTCTCTGGTCTTTGTGTTGATTTATCCTTTTTAAAAACCAATGCAGTATACCCTCATTATATACATATTGGACATATAGCCTGACCAGACCCCAAAAAGCCTACTTAGAACCAGAACAGCCCAACATGATTTATAAGCAAAATAAGTTCCTTGACCCATCCAAATGACAAAGCAGAACAAGAACATCCAAACAATGTAGACATACAAATCAAACACAGTATAGGTTTCAACATGGACAGAGTAAACATATAAATAAATAAAGAAACCCCAAAACAATCTGCATCCAGATCAGCCCAAGCAGGACCAGTACATTAAGTGTTTAACACTGTATCTGTGTCTTTGAATGCTGCTATGATGTTGGGCCATCCATCCATCCATCTTCTATACCGCTTATCCTACTAGGTCATGGGGAGCCTGGAGCCTATCCCAGGGAGAATAGGGCACAAGGCGGGGTACACCCTGGACAGGGTGCCAATCCATCGCAGTGCACAGCATACTCACACTCCCATTCATACACTATGGACACTTTGGAAATGCCAATCAGCCTGCCATGCATGTCTTTGGACTGGGGGAGAAAACCGGAGTACCCTGGAGGAAACCCCCGTATGCAAACTCACAGGGCTGTGGCAGGAATCAAACCCGCAACTCTAGAGGTGTGAGGTGAACGTGCTATGATTATGATGTTGGGCCATAATGTGGAATTTTTGGATAATAAGATGTCGGGAGTCAGATGAGTGCACCTGGACCCAGGTTAGCCCTCACAGGCATGATACAAACAACAGAGAATGGACACATCCCATCCCACTATTTATCTGGTGCATGCAGGTTGCATGATGTGATTATTTGGCAAGAGAAGAAAAGAAAACTGAAAAGAGTGAGCAAAGAGGGAGAATTTAGTGACTATGTGGCCTTTGACCCCAATTATTTCTCTCTTCCAGCACTCCCTCATTCTCTCTCGCTCTCTTTTTCTGCCCTCTTGCTCTCTCTCATTATTCAGTGGATTTGTGTGGCCTGGTCAGTGCTACAGGAGCCGTAGCTGTGTGATAGTAGGAAAAGTTCATCTTGTCTTCCTCCTGTTCTTCAGTTGGATGAAGAGTGACGGAGAGAGGATAAGAGAGAGGGGGGGGGTGATGTGTGGAGGAGAGAAACAGAGCAGAGGAGGAAAAGAGGAATGGTGCATCTCAGCGTGGAGGAGAGATGACCGCAGAGAGATCAATGCAAACCCTATCACACACTCGGCCCAGTACAACACTCTCTCTCTCTCTCTCTCTCTCTCTCTCTCTCTCTCTCTCTCTCTGTCTCTCTTTCTGTGTGTGTGTGTGTGTGTGTGTGTGTGTGTGAGATCGGACTGCATTTCACAATCTAACTCAAACCCTAAAGGATTTACACACCCCATCGTTACTCAGCCGTTCCATCATGGGTGTCTGGATTGTAGTGAAACGTTCAACCAGAGAACATCTTACCTTCTCAAGAAAGACAGATAGAGCAGATAGTCTCACATTTACAACTTCATTAGGGTGAGGGGGTACGGTTAGCGCTCATAGCTTTTCTTACAATTTCATTAAAGTCAAATGTAACAAAATCCAACCACATAACTCACGTCGAATCAAATTTATAATAATTGATCGTGTATTCGGGTCGAAAGAGAAGTAGTGGTAGAAGCCAGAAAAAAAGATGATCACAGACAGAGGCAGATTGACTAGAACAGAGCTCAACTTTGAGAAGCACTGAGAAGAGAGAATACAAGAACCAGCAAATCACAGGTTTATATTAATGTGCTGGTTGTAATGAGTTATTGTTTCTATAGTAACAGGTCGTTCAAAGGGGCTTGTATGGTGAATGCTCCACATGAACAGTTTAAACAAACATGTGTGATTGTTGATTTGGTGAAGTTTTCTGTAAGGAGAAGTTTATGTAATATTTATAGAAGGAGTCTCCAGTGTCAGCGCTATGTAACAGTCAGACGTAACACTTATGGCTTTATCTGTTCTTGTTATTTTTCATATTGAATTTCTAATGATTTGGCGATTAAATGTTTGCGTAAGCCAAACCGAACAAATATTTTCTACTGGATTTAATTTATGGGATTGTGTTGGCTCACTTTCTTTACAGTATTTTTTATCTAATGCCAATAATATTAAAGAATAATTTTCAAGTTAACTAACACGAGTACGTGTTTCTGATAGAGACTCCAAAGCTCTTATATAAGTCGCTCTGGATAAAGGGGTCTGCTAAAGGCTGTAAACATGTTAGAAATAAACAGTTTAAACTCCACAGTGTCGTCCAAATATAAAAGTGCTGTAATCTAGGCAGATTATATGATCTGAAGTCGATGAAGTCAAGGTTTACATCAGTTGCTCTTCTTATGTGTAAACTTGCACACGCTCAGGAGCACAAGTAGGATATGAACGCTTTTCCAAATTTATGGGATTTTTATGAATGCCAAATTTCTTGTGCAAACGCTCTTACTAACGATTTGCGAATAAATCTGTTCATATCCAGCTTGATAAACGAGACCCAGTGATGGTACTAAAAGTATGCTGAACTGAGAGAGAGAGAGAGAGAGAGAGAGAGAGAGAGAGAGAGCTCTTTCATAAAGACAATAATATATTCCACTGTTAGGCAATAGACAATAAAAGACAATAATATATTCCTGTGTTAAAGGCCCACATCTGTTCACATTCTCTCTCTCTCTCTCTCTCTCTCTCTCTCTCTCTCTCTCTCTCTCTCTCTCTCTATTATTTTCCTGCCAGTGGTGTTTGATGACAAACTAAACCGCATGCTGACTTTCATTTTTGTGAAAAATAGTAAATGAACCATTAAGCATTAAGGTGGAATCGAATCACCCCCCTCCAACCCGACCCCCACCTCCCAAACACACACACTGTAGCCACCAACTGATCCATATCCTTGTGTATTCCAGTTCCCAAAAGCAGTGTTTATTTCCTGATATGTTTCCCCTGATGAAATTACCCACAATCCTCAACTCTTGAGGGACTGGGGCTTCTAATGCAGGTAATTGGAGAATAATGGAGCGATGCTGTGCTTCTGCTCTACAGAATGGGCTGAACACTTTAGCACTGTACTCCGGGCTGCAACAAGCACCTTCAAGTTTTTCTATCTCACTCTCTCTCTCTCTCTCTCTCTCTCTCTCTCACTCGCACACACCGATGCGCGCACACACACACACACACACACACACACACACACACACACACACACACACACACACACTGAAGCAGAGGCTAACACTGCCACCTACTGACTGCAGCAGGAAGTGGGAGCTCAATCTAGGGTCTTAACCACATCTGTGTAATCAAACATACAAACAATATTTACAAAAGAAAGAAAGAAAGAAAGAAAGAAAGAAAAAAGAAAGAACGGAAGGTAAGAGAAAGGGGAGAACTGATTAAAAAGAAACAGAGGCATCGAATGAAAAGAAAGTAAGGGATAACAAGAAACAAAGAGAGAGGAGAAGAGAGAGATAATTTTTTAATTGGGACACTATGACATTAATAAAAATAAATAAATCCATAATTAAATGAGACAGAATAAAAGAGAGGATATAAAAGAAAGAGAGAGAGAGAGAGAGAATAGGAAATAATACACACGTATAAGAGTAAAGACAACATGGCAAAGGAAACAGAACATAAATAAAGTGGAAGAGAAAGAACTGTGGTGTTAGTGCTAAGACTTCGGGCCTGTGCTCTGCATGGTGATGTCATTGTGTGTTGATAGGTGTTTACAGTCGTTTACATGACTGATACAGATGATCCTGACTAACAAATTAAGATCAGTTCTTATTGGTGCATGAGAAGACATGGTATTTTTATCAGAGAGCTAGCACTCGGACAGTGTCATTAGTCTCATGTGCGTGGTCTCACGCTCAATATCAGTGTTGCAGTTACATTTTCTCCCACTAGATGGCTCCACAATGACAGAGATACATCCTGCATCACCCCACATCAGCCTGTGTCCTCATTCGACCCCTCCATCCACATATCCACCTGCGCCCCCCCACTGAAACCTGCATGTAAGCGAAAACCCTGCACCTCTGCAGCATGATGCAGAACCCTAACACCTTCTCCACACAACTCCAACGTTCCTCAGTGTACAAGAGTAAATCTCACACCCACAAACACTGTGGAGAGAAGTAAACACACTCCAGGGCTTTGGTGCTGCAAAAAGTCCTCTAGGAACATTTTTAGCACAGATGTGAGGGTTTGAAGGGTTTTGGAAGTGTTGTGTAATCGTTCTGCAGCTCTGCGGTGTGTTACAATAGAACATGAAGTTCAGTGTGTGTGTGAGTGAGTGTGTGTGTATGTGTGTGTGAGAGAGACAGAGAGTTTATACATTTGCATTCATTTAAAAGCAAAAAAATGGCTGGAAATTCTGAATTTGACATTCTGTGGCAGTAATAGTGATTAACTTCAAGGAATAACACCCTCCATGCCATGCTGTTATAGGAAAACAATAAGTGACAAGTATTCCCCAAGTATTTCATTCCTCTTATACCATGGCAACTTAGAAATGCTTTTTTGAATGATGTTGTAAGTTTTATTCATTTATAGTTACATTTAATTGTGAAACATGCACTAAAGCACATTATTTCCTGTTGTCACTGACATTAAACTTAAGGTTCGTTAACTGCCTCTCTTTTTCCTCTGCCTTGAAGTTAATAAGTCTGGCTCCCTGTTTAATACTAGTGTGATTTCGTTTTAAAACGGCGTTTTAAAATGAAAACGATCCTTGTCCACACTGGCGTTTCCTCTGTATTTCAGAAACAATCTCCGTCCACACGACACGACCGAATACGCATGTCACATGACCATTCATGCACACTGGGCATGCACATACAAGTGTAAACACGAAGTTGGTTGCTAGTTGCCGGCAGGTACAATAAACCGGCGTTCTGTGTAGTTCTTACGTCACTCAAAATAAGATTTGTTGGCGATTTCTCTAATCGTAGCTTGCCCCTTGCGCATGTAACAGCTGCAATATTATAAAATACAGAATGTAACTGCACAATGGCTGATAAGAGTGACGACAAAGCCAGCAAAACTTGCAGTTCAGTCTACGTGTTGTTGTGTATACAATCGAGGTAGCGTAACAGTCATATGGTAGGGGCTTGATGTATCAGGGAAGGATCCGCAATGATCCAGAAGACCCAGTCAGGGGGCGAATGTGGACGAAGCCACGCCTTCGTTTTCAAAAGTCTTCGTTTTGGTCTGTTTACACTGAAATGGGAGCCGAAATTCTCCGTTTTCGAGGTTCGAAAATGTAGAGGCATAACCGTAGCAAAAGTTATGCATTTTAAAACAAAAATGTTTTTTTTTTTTAATTGATCCATCTCATTTTTAGCTGTACCACATCTGGCTGCTTCCTCTACAGACACTTCAAAGATAGCAGAATTGACACCGTTTAGTCTGTCTCTCTCTCTCTCTCTCTCTCTCTCTCTCTCTGTAGGTGGATAATTAGTCATGTTTAATAAGTGACATATCTATTAGTGCAGGCTGTGAAGTGACAAGGTCCTGTTTAATGCCTGTCATACAAACAAACACACACACACACACACACACACACACACACACATTCCAACTTTTACCTTTTGATCTTGCATATAACATGTATGCAGAAAAGCACACACATAAACACACACACACATTCACTCACTCACGGAGAGAGTGAACCCACCCACACATTGGCAGGATGGATCAGTGTCAAAGCAGCTATGGGTCACACCATTCCTCCCACAGAAATTCCTGAATTTTCAAACACACTGCACACTAAGAACACACACACACACAAACACGCATGCACACACACCCAGGACCAGATATAAACACATTCTGACATGCACAAAAGAATGTATCAATATAAGCAACTATCCCTCAGAAAAACAGACAGAACTTCTCTCTGACTCTATCTAACACACACACACACACACGCACACACGCGCACACACACACACACACACACACACACACACAATACCTATATACCTATATATACCAATTTACCAAACGTGTTCAGATATATTACCATTCAAATGAAATGGTCTGATCACTGCTTATGAGACATTCTATTGTGATAAATCAGCATGGTTTTAAAGCAGTTACCATAGAAATTTGACTTTGTACCTAAATTTTACACCCAGTCAACTTGCCTCACCTTGCTGCCTATTCTGTCATCCTAGTCAGTGCCTTAATACAAACAACGCCTTAAAAGCAGTAAGTACCACATTGCTGAAATACCCAGAAATTTGTGTACATAACATGAATGTTCAATTATGCTACATGGACAAAAGTAATTACATACCCTTGGAGATCAAAAAGCAACTATTGTTTGTCCCCAAAAAGTCCCCATATTAGGTTCCAAAAAGTTCCTATGTTTGGGTCCACCAAGTCCACATGTTCAGTCATAACAAGTCCCAAAGTTTGCTTGCAAAAAGTACTCATATTTCATACCAACAAGTCCATGTATCTGGTCCCAACAAGTCCCAAAGTTTGCTCCCAACAAATCCCGGTATCTGGTCCCAACAAGTCCCTGTAGTTGGTCCCAAAAATTCCCTGTATCTGAACCCAATAAGTCCGTGTATCTGGTCCCAAGAAAATCCCTGTATCTGGTCCCAACAAGTCCCTGTATCTGGTTCTAAAAATCCCCATTGTTTGTTCCCAACAATCCTTGTATCTGGTCCCAATAATTCCTTGTATCTGGTCCCAACAAGTCCCTGCATCTGAACCCAATAAGTCTTTGTATTTGGTCCCAACAATTCCCTGTATCTGAACCCAATATGTCCCTGTATTTGGTCCCAACAAGTACCTGTATTTGGTCCCAATAAGTCATTGTATGTGGTCCCAACAAGTCCTTGTATCTGGTCCCAACAAATTCTGGTATCTAGTTCCAAAAAGTCCCATTGTTTGGTCCTAACAAGTCCTTGTATCTAGTCCCAACAAGTCCTTGTTTGGTCCCAACAAGTCCACATATTTGGTTTAAACAAGGTCCTGTATTTGGTCCCAACATGTCCCCGTGTGTAGTTCCAACAAGTCCCCAGGTCTGGGCCCCACAATTTTCTGTACTTGGTCCACATAAGCCCTCATATATGGTCCCCTCAAGTCCCCATGGTTGGTCGTCTTCTTTTTATTATTACTAATATAAGTAATTTCTTTGCATGCCAATAAGCCATATAATGAGGCACTGTGCCAATACTTAATTTATTGTGTGTGTGTGTGTGTGTGTGTATGTGTGTGCATGCTCAGGCTGCAGAGGAATGCTGTATAAATCCTCTTCCACGGTGTGAATGTGAGAGTGTGTGGGCTGACGTGTGAGCACACAGGCATATGTGAAGGGTTTATATATAGCAGCACATACACACATCAGTTATGTCATTAATTATCTCCCAACACACACACACACACACACACACACACACACAGGAACATTAACACATGCACACACCGCAGACTCTATACTTAAGCTCAGCTTAAGAATGGCATCATATAATGTAGTGTACATATGGCAAGAGATATTTCTATAAATATGTGTGTCTGTGTATGTGTGTGTGTGTAATTAATGCTAGGCTTGTATGTAGTTCTGTGTATAAGAATTTGTTGCTACCTTCTGCTCATTTGCATGTGTCAGAGTAGCTGCTGTATGTATGAATATCTCTCTGTGTGTGTGTGTGTGTGTGTGTGTGTGTGTGTGTGTATGAAGCATACTGAGACTTAGTGCTGGATGACCCTGTGACCTTAACATGGAAAAGCAGAGGATAGAATCTGCCTGCCATTCTGCACACTCACACACACAAACACACACACACACACACACATACACACACTTAATCTAAATAATGAGATGAATTACATTTTGCAACAGATGTTTATAAATTACTCACACACAGACACACACACACAGACACACACACACACACACACAGAGGGCACACAGATTGAACGTAATGATTAAAGAACACAATTCATTCAGAAATGTTTGGGAATGGAAATGGGAGAAAAGTACAAAAAAAAAAACATTTCCATGTCTTCATGGAGATCGCTTTGTGCACAGGGGCATTGTCATGCTGGAACAGGTTTGGGCCTCTTAGTTCCAGTAAACGGGACATTGCAATGCTACAGTGTACAAAGATTATATTCTACACAATTATGTGTTTCCACCTTTGTACCAACAGTTTGGAGAAGAACCACATATGGGACAGATAGATAGATAGATAGATAGATAGATAATGATCTGGTCACTGAGTGCAGTGAGAAGGTAACAGGTGTAAATGAGGAGAATGTGTAATGGGGTTTTGAGGCTCTGAGTTGCTTTCAGTGGCGAATGAAGTATGAACACGTGTGTAATGAAATACACTCAGTGTGTTCTCCTCCCTGTAGAGTGGAGAGATGACAGGATTATGGAGTAAATAAAATCATAATAGCAGGCGGGAGGTTCAGCACACGTCTGTCACTCTCTCTCTCTCTCAGAGGCCGAGCTGTAATAACACACTGTAACAAAGAAAGTGTGAAGCGGAGTAGAACTCCATCTGGAACCAATTTTGGGGCTCACATATACGCCATAAAGCAAACGACAGTGCACTGCTATTGTGAGGTGCAAAGTGTGAGACTCAAACAGATAAACACTCACTGCTTTTACAACAGACTTCATTTTACACCCATTACATAAAATTCCTTCAGGACAAGAGTTGTTCGACCAATCCATGCATAGACTGGATACGAGCTCAAAAATCTGTCTTTAGTCACACATCTAGGTAACAGATAGCTAGCTAAAATATAAGTCCATATTCACAAGACTAATTAGTATACATTCTAATGAATGTTCAAATAACCCTTAAAATTTTTACCCTTAAAATTTAACCCTTAAAAACATTTTAAAGCCTTTTAGAACCCTTTTAGAAGGCAAGAACCCTTAATTGTCCAGCAAACCCTTAAAGTACCCTTAAAGATCATGTACAGTGCATGTATTCGCTGGGTAGATGTGGGGTAGAAACTCCAAATTATTTGTCATTATTTTCTTCTGAATACCTAGAACCAAGTCAAATAACACAGCAGGTAGGATTGTGACCTCATAGCTCTAGTGACCCTGGATCAGTCCTGACCCCAGGTTATGGTCTTTGTGGAGGTTCTATGCACGTCCTCCATACGTCTAATTTGGTTTACCTAGGATGCTCCGGCTTCCTCCCACCTCCCAAAGATATGCCAATAGATGGATTGGTTATTAAATTGCCCATAGATGTGAACAAGTATGTGCATGGTGTATTCCTGCCTCACACCCAATGATTCCAGGATCGACTCCGGATCCACTGCCACCCTGACCAGGATAAAAAGCTTACTGAAGATGAAGGATTGAATACCAAGAATGTGTCAGATACTCAATATTTATCTAACATCTCTTGGTACTTGGTGCAGACAAAAAAAAATACCAACAACCCTACATTCAGGATTCCAATTAGAACCCTTGTCCAAGTTTAAGAACTCTTATTTAGCCAACAAACTCTTAAAAACTGTACCAAGTACTTAGACAGTTTTGTTACATTTTAAAAGTTTAACAGGTTCTAACTATTTAAAAGAAAATAATAAAGCATGACTAGTGTGATCGGCCTGAAGGACTGTGCTGAATTTGGTGGAAGTAGCGTGAAAGCTCAACGAGTTATGACAGTTAGAAATTTTTTATGGAAGTCAAAGGGAATTTTGGCCAATTTGAGCTTCCGTACCAGGAATCCAGAATTATGATCACTTCAAAAAGACATAGCACCTAGAAGACGAAGAAAAAGAAGCTTTTAAAGCAAAACAGTTTGTTGGCTTTCTCAAGCCAACATAATAATTTACCCAGTTAATAGATACACTATATGAAAAAGGGTTCTTCAAGGGTTTCTTTAAGGGTTCTTAGCTCCCTAAAAGGGTTTTTTTCTTGGGAAACCCTAAGCTGTAGGGTTCTCCAAAAGAACCTTTAAGGTTTCCCCCAGAGGGACAATCAAGGAACCCTTACGGATGTAAGATGAGCATTTGTATTTAATGGGTGTCAGCTACTGACACGATAAAGCATTGCGAATGGTGTCACCAAATAAGCCCCACCCCCTCACACACACACACTTGGACTGTGTCCTGTTTTTCTCCAATATCTCTGTTTTTGCACGTGTTTGCTCTTTTGCACTGACATGCTGTTTATCCTATATTTAAACATTTCAGTATTAGAATTTTATAGTTCATTAGTTGCATTGTTACAGCTTGTGTGATTTGCTATTAAACATACTAGCTAGCTAACTTAGCTAGTGATCTCGCAAGCTATGCTGTCATGACACAGCCATTTTGCACCGAAGACTTCCTGAAGCAAAGTCACTGAAGATGTGAGCGCTGTTTTCCATTTCCAGTCCATAATCGGTGTGTGCGTTCCTATTTTCTTCTTACTACATTTGTACATATAGCATGAGGTCAGGTTTAGCTGATGACACAATATAAAGTAGAAGCACAAATCTGCTCAAAATGTGCATGGAGCTGTGTTGCATTCTGACAGTGAGGAATAATGCACTGGTGGAGGTATCATTCTTCTCCCTGCATGCACTCGCTCTCCTCCTGTGCTATTAATCCTTTCACTTCTCATGCTGTTTCTGTTGCCTCCATGGGAAACCCATTCTCCAGCACGGTACACACTGTTTTTTTTTAAAGACACTGCGTAAGCTGAGGCCTTATGTGCTGAGTTAACCCTCAACATTGTGTTACATTGCCTAAAGTTAAAATCTCTTTAGATTCTATAGCAGTACAGTTGTAGGATTTTTGTAAAAGGGTGTCTTCTCTACATCTTGTTGATGATCAGTATAAATATAGACATCCAGTATATTTGTGTAAGAATGGCAGGGACATGTCCATGATAGCTGAAATTTCCATGGAACATCAAGTCATGTTCATGCCAAATGTCCCTCGGAATTTATTTAATTCTATTTCATAGCAAACATACAGGTACAGCCTGCACATATTTGTATTATTCATATTAAACCGATAAAAGGATAGGCTGTTGTCAGTGTTGAAGGTCTTTGTTCTTCAAAATGATCCATATAGGCTTAGGGAAGCTTCCAATTCAAGTGCCCCTACCAACTTTCAAGACAAAAATGCGGCCCTGTATATTAAAAATATGGATGGAAACAAAGCCCCAAGGTTCCCGCTGATGGCAGGTGCAACTGGAGATGAGAGATGGAGAAAACGAGATGCCATTAAAACGAGGAATTTGGTTCCAGTTTACAAACATGTTGTACATGAAGCACATGAAGCTTATGCAAAAAAAGAGCAACAACAAAATTGTGTTATGTTGATGGATTTATCAATTTAGTATTGGCTTCGATTTTTGCAGTGCTTGTACAAACAATTCAATTTTCCTTTTCAAAGTGTATATTAGAAGCTTGTTGGCATCCCACCTCAGACATGGTTGCTAGCAAACCAACAGAGCCAAAGCAACAGTGCTACTGGCTGACATTGCAAATTTGTGAGTTGTTTTTTGTTTTTTTGTTTTTTTCCCAAATTTAAACTCTACGTTTCTACATGTTCCTATAGCATTGATATAGTTGTAGGATATTACCATTAATGTAAGATAAATGTATGTTTGGGCACACAAATGGACACCCCCTTTTAGATGTTGCTTTAAAGATTATGTTTCAATTATTTATTTATTTTTAATGTATCATTTGTTTTGAGTAAACATTGATTATTGCAGCATGTGGTTTAAGGAAAAAGAAAACAGTCATCAGGATGGCATTGCTCACTCAGGCACTTAGGACAGCTAAGGGATCCTGCAATGCCTTCCAAATGCTGCGAGTGTGGACATGAACAGCATTAGTATACCTAACAAGAGTATTTTATTGAAGGGTTAGAAGTGTTTCTGTGCAACTGGAGACATTTCTGTTGTTTAGCCTAGATGCTAACATGTCTAATGAGCTGTTATTAGCCTCGTAAGGGTAGCTTGTACTATTTGTCAGTGCCAGTACAGTGCATCCAGAAAGTATTCACAGCGCTTCATTTTTTCCACATTTTGTTAGGTTACAGCCTTATTCCAAAATGGATTAAATTCATTATATTCCTCTAAATTCTACAAACAATACCCCATAAAGACAACGTGAAAGAAGTTTGTTTGAAATCTTAGGAAATTTATTAAAAATAAAAAACAACAAAAGCACTGCCTTTGCCATGACACTCAAAATTGAGCTCAGGTGCATCCTGTTTCCACTGATCATCCTTGAGATGTTTCTACAAGTTTATTGTGTGACATTACAAGGGTAGATACGGAAGCAAGCGCAGATCTTCAAACAGTTAATAAACAAACAAACAACAAAACAAAGACACTAAGACAACTAGGCAAAATACTGTGGCTTAGGCTAAACATAAACTATGAAACAAAACATGGTACAGGGACAAAGGTCAAGATAGACAATACATAAGATGAGGAAGCAGTGCAAACAGTGGCTATATATATGAGTGCTCATTAAACAGAAAACGTGATAAAGGTGCAGGTGGTCATATGACAATGATGTAGTATGGCGCAGTGGCTGTTGGGAAATGAAGTCCAGAGTTCCCTCCTTGATATATGACAGATTAGAGTCCACCTGTGGTAAATTCAGTTGATTGGACATGATTTGGAAAGGCACGCACCTGTCTATATAAGGTCCCACAGTTAATAATGCATGTTAGAGCACAAACCAAGCCATGAAGTCCAAGGAATTGTCTGTAGACCTCAGAGACAGGACTATATCGAGGCACAGATCTGGGGAAGGGTACAGAAATATTTCTGCAGCATTGAAGGTCCCAATGAGCACAGTGGCCTCCATCATCCGTAAATGGAAGAAGTTTGGAACCACCAGGACTCTCCCTAGAGCTGGCAGCCCGGCTAAACTGAGTGATCGGGGGAGAAGGGCCTTATTCAGGGAGGTGACCAAAAACCAGATTTTCACTCTGACAGAGATCCAGCATGACTCTGTGGAGAGAGGAGAACCTTCCAGAAGAACAAACATCAGGCCTGTATGGTAGAGTGGCCAGACAGAAGCCACTCCTCAGTAAAAGGCATATGACAGCCCACCTGGAGGACTCTCAGACCATGAGAAACAAAATTCTCTGGTCTGATGAAGCAAAGATTGAACTCTTTGGCCTGAATGGAAAGGGTCATGTCTGGAGGAAACCAGGCACCACTCATGACCTGGCCAATACCATCTCTACAGTGAAGCATGGTGGTGGCAGCCTCATGCTGTGGGGATGTTTTTGAGCGGCAGGAACTAGGAGACTAGTCAGAATCGAGGGAAAGATGAATGCAGCAATGTACAGAGACATCCTTGATGAAAACCTGCTCCAGAGTGCTCTGGATCTCAGACTGGGGTGAAGGTTCATCTTCCAACAGGACAACGATCCTAAGCACACAGCCAAGATAACAAAGGAGTGGCTACAGGACAACTCTGTGAATGTCCTTGAGTGGCCCAGCCAGAGACCAGACTTGAACCCGATTGAACATCTCTGGAGAGATCTGAAAATGGCTGTGCACTGACGCTCCCCATCCAACCTGATGGAGCTTGAGAGGTCCTGCAAAGAAGAATGGGAGAAACTGCCCAAAAATAGGTGTGCCAAGCTTGTAGCATCATACTCAAAAAGACTTGAGGCTGTAATTGGTGCCAAAGCTGCTTCAACAAAGTATTGAGCAAAGGCTGTGAATACTTATGTTCATGTGGTTTTTTGTGTTTTTTATTTTTAATAAATTTGCAAAGATTTCAAATAAACTTTTTTCACGTTGTCATTATGGGGTATTGTTTGTAGAATTTTGAGGAAAATAATGAATTTAATCCATTTTGGAATAAGGCTGTAACATAACAAAATGTGAAAAAAGTGAAGCGCTCTGAATACTTTCCGGATGCACTGTATGTCCATGCGAATTAAATATGAAACAAAATGTTTCAGTTCTGAAGTTTCATTCCAAGAGTTTGCTGAATTACTTTGTAATGAGTAATTTTATTTTTATTGGAAGTGCTGCAGTTTAGCATTAAGACAGTTAAGCAGTCCTGTACAATGGAATACCTTGGACATGCTAAAAGTGTACAGCCAGTGTGTTGGAGATGACTAAATGTGCATTGTTTTATGTTTTTAGCCTGCGAAGTCTGCAGGCAAACTTTCTAAAATGAACGCACATGTAGAGCCCCCCACCCCCCGCGGCATGTGTAACATTAACATTTAACATGCACGTTCTTGCCAAACTGGACACTATCCGTTTTCTCCACCAGAGGTCGCCATCTGTAGAATCCTACTGCAAGAGCTACTAATTCATATCTGGTTCACTTCCTGACTATTTAAACATGCAAAGAACACGAGTTCATTGTGAAGTCTCGCCAAGAATTAAGCTTGTGTAGATTATGAGCATCGTTTGTGCATTTATGCTATGGCTGTTCTAACTCTCTCTCTCTCTCTCTCTCTCTCTCTCTCTCTCTCTCTTTCTGAGTCTGATATATTACAGTCATTTTGAAGCAAACTGCTATTATGATCAGTGTTTCAAATACATTGCAGGAATGTTATTTTTGTAACATTATAGCCTGCACTTCTAAAATTCTGTAAAACACTTACTGAATGCTCTGGTAACGTTCTCTGCTAGAAGAGGAAATGAACGAAAATGTACCAAAACCAGCTGTCACTGGGCCTTTGCGGACTTAAAGCTCAAATCCTGGATGCATGCAGGAGCACTTTATTTCCTATTCCAACAAACACATGCCCAATTTTACTGCATTAACACACGAGCTGAATGTTTGAGCAGTAAAGTCATGCTGGATGGGATATAAAAAGTGCCGGTTCAGTTGGCATGGTTGCATTTCTCTCCAGAGTTAAGGGGATATTCAGAACTGTCATGAAAAAAAAACGATGGTGAAATCGTACAGCGCTGACCCATGCTAATGACTCGACCCCTTCATCCAGGCTGAAGAATTGTTCTCTGTGGGAATGCAGGGAACGGAGTGAGAATAATACAGTCAGATGAAAAGCAATGAAAGTAAGATATGGTTTAAATCATAGGTTTTTAGCTTCTCTAACACACCTGGCTGGGTGCTGAGCTGATGAGACGAGTGAGGTGAATTATGTTTTTATCACTGACAATTAGGGAGATTCGAAAGCAGTCACTTTTCATTTAGCATACAAAAAAAAAAAAGATGTCCCTATTTCCCACACATAATCGACATGTGCTGCCTATTTTCCTTACGTAGAATTGAGTTAAAGACACTAAAACGTTGACTCAGAATGGATCCAACTGCAGCAAGTGGATTTTAGCATAAAGAGAGGCTGGTGAGAGGAACGACTGTTTGTAGCTGCTATAATGTAAGCACTGTTGGCTAAAATCAGGACGTGGCTTAGTCTCAAATCTGTGAAAACACATCGAGGGTGACACAGATGGATTAACGTAGAGCGCGTGTGTGTTATGGAACATAATGACCATTTCAGAAGAATTTAGAATAACATTCTATGTGTTTGTGTGTGTGTGTGTGTGTGTGTGTGTGTGTGTGTGTGTGTGTCTGTGTGTGTGTGTGTGTGTGTGTGTGTTGGCTGCCAGCATCTTTGCCTGTGTCTAGAGCCCACACATATGGCTTGCTCCAATGCCACCACCAACAACTTCTGCTGTTGTGTGCCTCTCATATGTGCATACATGTGTGTTTTGTTTGACAGTTCGGGTTTGCATTGCACAAATGTCATGTTGTCGCCTGCCAATCTCACATCAGCTGCCAACACTCCAGCCTGACCACATCTTTACAGGACAGTGTAGCTCTTTTGAGAAAGAATTATTATGCTAAACAATACAGGAAATGGAGATGCAGCGTGAAAGAAGCTAATAGCATGTACAAGAGAACATGGTAGATAATACATCTGATGTAGCATTCCCCAAGTAACTCATCTCCACAAACGCAGGGTTAGTTCTAATCCATGACAAAATTTAGTCATAACTGATCTCCAGACTAAGATACAAGGCTTATTGTATGGTAGCATTTAGATATAGTCACTACACTGTTTGTCAAACTACAAAGTCTAGCCAATCACCAGATTAAGACCACATGATATAATCTCTGACAAATCTACAGTAGCTGTAGTCAATATTCAGACAAAGACTCCAAGATCCTTTCAGATGACAATATCTAATAACCAATCTTCAGACCACAAAAACCTCAAAGACCACAAAAGCAATAGTTCAAGACGTGATATTCAGACTAAAACCACAAGATCTATTCATAACTGATCTCCAGACTAAGACCCGATTGCCAGACCAGAAGATTGAGCCATGACAGATCTTCGTACTAAGATCACAAGATAGTCAAAGCTTCTCTCCATCAATCTAGACCAGGGGTGTCCAATCTAATCTGGAAAGGTCCAGTGTGGGTGCAGGTTTTCATTCCAACCAAGCAGAAACCACACCTGAGTCTATTGCAAACCAAGATCAACTGATTAAAGAGGTGGAATCAGGTGTGGCTCCTGATTGGTTGGAATGAAAACCTGCACAAGAATGGACACCCCTGCTCTAGACTAAGACAATAAGGTCTAGTCAAAGATTATCTGTCTAAGGTCAATCCACACAAAACAGCAGGACCTGAGAACATACCTGGTCAAGTACTTAAAGACTGTTGTCCTCAAAGACTTCAACATCTCACTGAGGCAGGTGGTCATGTCTAGCTGCTTCAAACAGACAGCCATCATACCCGTGCCAAAGAGGTCCAGCGTAACATGTTTGAACGAGTACCACTCCATAGCACTCACCTCTGTCATCATGAAGTGCTTTGAGTAGATGATAATGGCATCAACACCTCACTTGTATCAATCACCTGTATCAATTTGCATATTGCTCAAACTGGTCCACCAGTGATGCTATATACACAGCTCTACATCTAGACAAGCTTGATTACGTTGACAAGAAGAGCACATATGTCAGAATGTTGCTAAATGACTTTGGCTCAGCGCTCAATACATTAATTCACGCAGAAATTGATCACAAATCTGAACCTGTTGAACTTCACTCCCTCTCTCTGCAACACAACACCTCCAACACCATCACATCGTCAAGAGTGTCCTCACCAGCTGCATCACCGACTCCCAAGGCCTCTGAGAACGTTATTTCGTTCTACTATATACTTGTAAATGGCCGGAATGACAAGAAAACTCTTTCATCTCTAATCTCAAGATTGTGACAATACAGTACCTAGTTATAATATCTTAAAGCTACAATTGCAAGATCTAGTCATAACTGATCTCCAGACTGAGACCACAGCGTTGGAGACAGTAGTTGTGTTTAAAAGAGAGTTTCTCCAGAAGAGGAGAGGCATCGGTGCATTTTAATGCATGGGTTGTAGGTGATTTATATGCAGTGTGTAGAGATGCAGGCACAAAAAACGTGATCTCCCCATACACACACATGCACACACACACACACACGCACACACACAAACACACACACACACAAACACGCACACACCCACCCTCTGGAGCTGTTATTGTTGAACTATAATGAGAGAATAAAGAGGTCTACCCCTGCAGACAGACAGACCGAGAGAGAGGAGCGATGGAGCACGCTCGCCGCACACTGACAGTGATAAATCTGAGTAATCGTGGCATAGTGGAGATCTGTCTAATGCTCGCCTGCTCTCTGCAGGAAGAAACTCTCTCTCTCATTCTCTCCCATTCTTTCTCTCTCTCTGTCTTTCTCTCCCTATTGCTCCCTCTCTTCCTGGTGACTCATGTGAAAATGGGGAGTCTCTTGTCATCAATGTTTCTCTCTGCAGTCAGCGGCGTCTGAGAATCACACTTTCATTCCTCTCTCACTTTACTCTATCTCTCTCTCCCCTTCTTTTTTTCTCCTTTCTCTCCCTTTTAAACACATCTTGTTCTTTTTTTTCACTCACTCTCCCTGTACGTTTCTTTTCCCTTCTCTCGTACTTGTCCCCCGTCTATCTTTCTTTTATTTCTTTGCATGCCTTTATCTTTTTTTGTTTAATCTCTACTTTTTCCGCATGTCTCTACATCTGTCTTCTGCTCGTTTACTCTATAACCCTCTTTCTCTCCCCATCATCCCACACGTCGAATGTTCACACTTTCTTTCTTCCTACAGCTCTCGTTTGTTTTTGTTTTTTTCTCTGAACTTCAGCCCACATCACTCTTTTTATCCTTTCTCCATTTCTCATCCTTTCCTTTCTTCTCTTCTTCAAACCATCTCACGCATTGGCTATGTGTCCCTCACTTTGCCTTCTGTGTCTATTTTCCCATCACTTGTTTTTCTCTCTCTTTCCAAAATCTCTCTCTCTCTTTCTCTTATCAACACACCATTTGTCTCTCCATCCCTTTTCCTACAGGTTGCTTTTTTTCCTCCTTCACACTCATTGTTACATCCTTCTCTCTTACATTTACATCATTATGTCCCTTCCCCTGTCAATACATCGCTTCTATTTAATTCCTCTATTAATATTTAGACACTCTCGTTCTATCCTTTTCATACATTCCTACACTTCATCTCTCTTTCACCCACATCATTCTGTTTTTTAGGAAGTGAAGAACCCTTCACTATCCAAAGAATGACTGTACACAACTTTACCCATCTTTCTTCAATCTCTTCTCTTCCTTTCCAGATCTCTTCTCTCTCTCTCTCTCTCTCTCTCTCTCTCTCTGAGTGTGTGTGTGTGTTAGTGTATTAGCATGCAGCAGGCTGGGTGTGAAAGGTGCCCTCACACCCCAGTTCCATTTCAACATGCCGCAGAGTAATAGATCGTGGCCAGAGTCATCTTTTGCCTGCAGCACTCAGACCGACTAACACACACACACACACACAGATAGTGTATAATGAGCTAATTTGCGCTCTACACTTCCCTCTCTCTGAGAATGTAAATTAAAGAATGTTGTGAAATCTCAAAAATATTGGCACACTTTATAAAAATGAATTTAAAAAATACGTAGCATGACAGTTTTGCTTCTATAGAGATTCTGTAAAGTTGTGTTTTTTTTAACATAAAAAAATTAAATAAAAATGTCTATTGAGTAGTGCAACGTTAGTTTAGAAATGCTTGTTTCAAAAGTTTTGGCACCCCTACATTTCATTGACACCTTCCCTAGCGACTGCTTATATTACATACGCTACATTTATTACCCCTTTACTGCAATATGGTTCTGTTTCCTCAGGACACATTTGATTGACTGGCAACACAAACACACACACATACACTCACACACACACACACACATTATGTTGTAATTTAAAGAAATCTAAACCTCCAGGTTAACAGCAGCCCACTTCATTAAGAGACATCCAGAGTCTCTGTTACAGGACTGCAACACTTTGACCTTTACACACACACACACACACACACACACACACACACAGACACACACACGCATAAACTCAGACACAGCAGTGCTAGGGGTGTTCATGGTGGAGGAATTTCACATAGCTCTTAGAAGTATGAAGTAAACGAGTAAGATTTAGTGTGTGCAGTGTGTATGGTGTGTATGGGGGTGATGAGGAAGTGATGCAATTAGAGATCCATAAATAGTGATACTGGGATTGAGTATCAATCCAATCCCATGATCAGTTACTCATAACTGTAAAAAAAAAGAAGAAGAAGCTCTGATACCGATATCCAATACTGTGCTATGTTATGTGAAATAATTCTCATCGCACTGATGAATCGATGTCATAGATCTGGACATATTTCATGATTAATGATCAAAGCAAGCAAAGCAGACTGAAAATTGTGCTTTGTGAAAATATCAAGAGACAGAACTACAACGTCTTCCTACAGTACAAGTAACATCATCATAAAACATCTTCAGCATAAAACTGAGCAAGAGGAGTTCATTACTAGCAGCACACTGGCTAGGTGAGAAACAATGCCTACAGATGGTGCTAGGTGAGCAAAAATAACAGCTATATGTGCGCGTTGTTCTTCACAGTCTGCCGTTGTAGGTCATTGACAACGAATGTACTTTACTTACAGCTGTACAGAAGAACTTGTTCGAACAGCAATACTCTACTTAAAATCAAAACGCCACCATTAAAAAGAATGAGTCTAAAAGCCTAAGTGCATGAACACACATGCAGGTTTCATCGCCACTTTTTAAACCAGGATAAACAGAGCTAAATAAAAATGATCAGTGACACGAGTAAGTAGATTGCTCGTTTCAATATCAGTATCAGTATTGTGCACATACTTGCTCTAAAAATTATCCAAGCATCCATAAAAATGCTATTCATTTCATTTTGTGATAATTAAAACATAGTGAAGTTACTCAGTCCAGTGTGATTAGTTGTAGCAGGAGGGTTTTTTTTTTTTGTTTTTTTTTACCGCAAATCTTCTTTTTTTTTTTTTTACCTAGCTATAACCATAAATTAAGTAACACTAAAAGATATACTGAGAGAGAGAGAGAGAGAGAGAGAGAGAGAGAGAGAGAGAGAACTTTATTGTCTTTCCTCTGGCTCTACACTTTTGCATTAGCTTCATCCTCCTCTACTTTGTTTTAAAGTCACAGTCTATAAATCAGCTGTGTTTTTTACTCACACCTACGGCACTGCATTTAAAGCACTTTTTACAATGTGGCATGTCGGCTTGCTTATTAAACGAGTGAGTACGAGTAGATATTGGTTTTCTGACATGAGGAATGATGGCCCAATCTGTTCTCTGTGTGTTTGTGTGTGTGTGTGTGTGTGTGTGTGTGTGTGTGTGTGTGTGTGTTTGGGGGGTGCATGTGTGGAAATGAGATTTAAAAGTTGTGGTCATTCCATTTAGTGTATGTTTGTGTTTTTTTTTTTCCTTTTTAAATCGATATGGAGTTTTTAATCTGAACTTTCAGTCGCTCTATACACTATGTGGATGACTTCTTCGGTGCTTTGACAAAAAACAGCATGTAGTCATTTCTACACAAAATAAGAAAAGAAGTATTTCTATTTCTAAAGCTTGTCCTAGACAACATTGAGGACAGATGGACAGAAAGAAAGAGATCTGCTGCCTCTCAGACAGCTCTATTCAGAGTCAGTGACTTAAGAGGCCAAAGGGTTATGAGGGAAACTTTTCTGTTCTCAGACTTGTGGTATTCAGCTGATTTCCATAAAGTTTTTTCTTACCTCAGGAAGCTTTTGATTAGTGGTCATCACTGGTGACCTTACCAAAAGGTCAAACCTAGAGCTCTTAAGGTTCCCAATGGGAGAACCCTGGAACCTGTCCTGTTAAACCGGTGTATGGTCTTGGCCACCGTGCTGCAGCTCAGTGTCAGGGTCTTGGCAATCTTCTTATAGCCTAGGCCATCTTTATGTAGAGCAACAATTCTTTTTTTTTCAGATCCTCAGAGAGTTCTTTGCTATGAGGTGCCATGGTGAACTTCCAGTGACCAGTATGAGGGAATATGAGAGCGATGACACCAAATTTAACACACCTGCTCCCCATTCACACCTAAGACCTTCTAGCACTAACAAGTCACCTGACACCGGGGAGGGAAAATGGCTAATTGGGCCCAATTTGGACATTTTCACTTAGGGGTGTACTCACTTTTGTTGCCAGCGGTTTAGACATTAATGGCTGTGTGTTGAACTATTTTGAGGGGACAGCACATTTACACTGTTACACAAGCTGTACACTCACTACTTTACATTGTAGCAAAGTGTCATTTCTTCAGTGTTGTCACATGAAAAGATATAATCAAATATTTACAAAAATGTGAGGGGTGTACTCACTTTTGTGAGATACTGTATTTACATTTTACACAGCGTCCCAACTTTTTTGGAATTGGGCTTGTAACCGTCCGCATTCCAATTGTTTAATAACAAGCTCATCTTCCAGTATAAGTGAGCCTGGTTTGTGTCACTATCGGGATGTTTAATCTACATGATTACCATTTTTTGGTATTTTTGGTATTAGTATTTTTGGTTTCCGATAAAGTATTAGTTAAAATACTGTGTCAGTATCACTTTGAAGTTATATTTATAACTAGAAGTTATATTTAGAACATTTATTGTCAAAGTGAATCCTCAAACAGAGGATGATAAGCTTTTGAGAGTGAGCTGTCTTTAACAACCCGTCCACCCCCCTATTTTATGAATTTTTTTGTGGGGGGGGGACTGCAACCTCTTTCCAATCAGCTGATAAGACATATTGTATTAGCAATGTTTGTATTTTATCATGCTCCATTAAAAGAAGCTCATAATGTTGCCTTACACCAGAGTAAGTGTTCTCAATTATTTGAACATCATCTAAAATTAAATTACAAACTGTATGGCACCTTTTTCTCACCTCATCTTTTTTTTTTTTAAGTGACATTCAATATTTAAACAAGGTAAAAAATCAGCTCTAATATTTGGAGTACAGAGATCATTTCAGGCTTAAGATCAGATTCAAAATGTGCTTCTGGGTCAAAGTGACTTGAAATAATAAAACAGCTCACATGTATATTATCTTTTAAAACTTTTATAAGTAACAAATAGAAATTGACAAAGAAAAAGGTCAATGTTTCGATGATGAGTGAATTTTCAGAAGTGGAAAAGAAATGTCGAGTTTGTGAACACGTTACTTGTATTGTATTAAGCTCATCACTGGAGATCACTTGATCCTAAGGAATAGTGATCATTGTGCTGTTATAGTAAAATAATCAGTGATGGGGTGGTGTGAAGAAACTTTTACTGTTTGATTTTGAAATATTAAATTTAATCATGAGCACATCCCTAAGTGTTTTATTTCTCTTATATCACAGCAGTTTACCAGCAATTACAAAAGAATGACATGTCATACTTTTTATCCAGTTATAGTTATATTTTGTGTTGTGGAACATCCATGAAACAAGCAAGTTAGTTCCTGTTCTCACTCATATTATAGCAAACAGTCTTTCCCTCACTTAATATAAACCTGTGAATTGCAGCTGCTCTTCTGCCAGAATTAATGAACAACCTCTGAACCAGAATATAACAGGACTGTGGTATAAAGTTGAATGAATAAATTAATCAGAGTGTGAGGTAATTAATGAAAGACTGGAAAAATGAATTAATGGCTCTTGTAATGAATGGGGAACGCTGCTTACTGCAGCACGTCCATACACTCAGGCACAAACATAAGGAACTGTGAATTCTTAACCTCATTCAGACACATGCTGGACAGTGAGGGTCTACATGATGTTTCTGTCTGTACTTCAGCAAGATGAAGTGTTTATAGGCCCAAAACCTTTTCATTACCTCTGCATGGAGAACTTTCTTTTATTTCTGTCCAAACACTCAATGCAGTCTGAAGGCTGCTGCACAAATATGGTGCTTGAAACAAGAAGTTTTCAAAAATATTTATTCTGGTGTGATTTCTGCTCATACTGAGATTTATTCATGGTCAATATCATTTTCTTTGCTAATGATTATTATTTTTTTTTTTATTTACCCAAGGTTTACCCACCGTCCATACTGTAACCATAAGAACCAATCTGTAAGAGTAACTGTACGAACCAGTCCTAGTTCGTATCGGCTGAATAACTAGCCTCGCATGCTCTCTAGATTAGAATTTGATATTATAAGTAATGATGAGTGATGAGGTTGTCTCTGTGTGTTTTTTTATAAAAAAAATATTATTTTTTTTACATTGCAACAATGGAATATTGGTAAGGACACATTTTCCATTCAACGTGTTGTAAAATTCATATTCATTTACTAACAAGACTCACTTTCCTCACTTGGACTTTAACTGAGGTAAAAATGGGAGTCCTGGATATTGAACTTATTTAACTTCTGCCCACCTTACAGCAGTTTTTTTTTATTATTATTATTATAGTATTGCATGTAAAATGTGGCCTGGTAGTTGAGGTCATAATTTTTTTCTGTAGGTACAACTTAGACTATTTAAGATTTCACACATATAAAGCTACTACGCTTAATGAATCTATGTAAAACCACCCAAATGCTCAACAGTAAGAAAAATACTACAACAAAGTCCCCTTCCCCCCTTTTTTTTTTTCTTCAAATGTCAGTAAGGGGCTCTGGTGCAAACAAGATTACACCTGCCAAAGTGTCCTGATATTGGAAAATGATCGAGAAACTCAATTTCCCATCTTGGTTTTCTTCACATTCACCTTTTCCATTATTTGATGATCCAAGGCCATCATATTTTTTCACTAAAATTGAAAAGAAAAAAAAATGGGACACTGGGTTGACTATTCTCTTCTTACAAAAAGTACACCTGAGATTGTATTATGATTCTAAAAGCCACACACACTTTCCCACAAATGTATTCTTCCCCTAGAGAAAGTGGAATATACACTCACACCTGTGCACACAAAGGAATGCCCTTTCATCATTGTCCCTCCCGGCACCAATCTGTGATCCTTATCAGGACCGCAGAGAGAGACATTCAAGTCCTGGCTTCGATAACGTCACTGTCAGCATGTTAATGCATTGCCTAATGCTGCTAGCTGTGCAAGAAATGACACTGACACAAAGTGATAAATAGCAAGTGAGAGAATAAGGGGAGGGAAGGAAGGGGCCTACTGCAGGTCAATACTGCCACAGGTGAAATAGAGCCTGAAGAGGCGAAAAATAAAAGCAACAAAATATGAAGAGGAAGTCTGTGTAGCGAAGGAGCTGGGCCAAAAATAGGATGCTTGTGTTAATGCTGAGAATACCGCTAAGCACAGGCAAGTATTTTTTTTCACATTCTTTCTCATATCACCTTCTGGAGCTGTAACAGCTCAATATGGATGTGATGTACATTTGTGCTGGAGTTCTTCCTACAGAACCAGAGGACCAGGCCTGCAGTTCTGGTATACCAACAAGCCAGAGAAAGCACACAAGGTTGGCTAGAAATAGTCCGCTTCCCTGGGTGTAGTTCTCAGGAACTAAAGGTCACAGATTGGCATAGATTGATGCCTGTTAAATAGCATTTTATCTGTGTAACATCTCATGTTAGGCCATTAATTTTTTCTGGAAATACAAAGCTTTGAATTCAGGCTCTGGGGGTTCCCCTAGTTCTCAGGACTGGGGACCTGTAGAGCCTTGGTGGTGATCTCTCACTAAAAAGCATTTTAGGTGTGCACATTTTGACTGTCATGGCACTCCCAAGATACTGAGCTTCAAAGCTCAAACTGGTTGTTTCTGGTTCTTTCTGATGAATGTGGTTTAATTCAGTAACACTGTGTTGGTCCGTGGTTCTTTCTGATGGACAAACTCCAACTTCTAGTCATCCTCTGGGAGTGTGGTGTATTTCTGTGCTGCTGATCATAGTCATAATTCTGTCTAAATTTCCCACGAGGAAACCGAATGATCCATGCCGGTGTTAAAGGCGGAAATTGGTTCATACTGTTTCATATTTCAGAATTTCAGCACTGTTCAATATCTGTCTTCAGACTGACATATATGATCTCATATCACATGCACAAGTTGTGGATGTCATCAGCTTTTTTTTTTTCTTTCCTGAAAGTGAAGCACAAACACACCATCACTGGGCTAGTTATGGCAAACCACTAATGTGAACATGGCGCTAGTTATCCAAGCCATTAACCATAAACACTATATATTTATACTATATATATCCACACTCTCTTTCTCTCCTTCACTCTTATTGGACTGAACAAACCGAGGGCTTTTTAGATCCTCGCAGTGCTGTGAAAAGGCCTAATCTCGAGTAATTGCTGAAATAGTACTCATTACGTGTACCTCACTTTGAAAAAAACGTGTTACCCAGGGACCTTTGCTCACAATCCTCCTCAGCACCAGGAGCTTTCAGATGATGACGTGCCAGATTTTCTCATACTCAACAATTAGTATATTTTGGAATATTTGATACTCCTAAAACTCCTAAACCTTCCAGGTGGAAGAATATACTATTTTCTACATTTTAACATATTTTGACGCTTTCCAATAATCCTACCCACAGTTTCACATGGTTTCCATGCTAGCATGCAAGGAAGTATTAGCAATTGGGGGGTAAACTTACAGTGAGGGGGAAATCATTTAAAAAAGAAACACCTTGGGTTTTGTTATACTTCCAGGCATATGTCCACTTACAAATAATGTCTTTTCGACTTTGTACAAAAGAGTATTTATTCGTAAACAAAGATTTTTTTAAGGAAATTGAAAGGGGGGAAAGTATTTTCCACACAGCCACCACAAATTAACAGCATTAGTACTTTGTTGTGAAGCAGCTGTTGGTAATTACAGCTTTGAGATGTCTACGTTAGGAAGTAATTAGCTTTTTGAAGCATTGTGGGTCAATTTTGGCCCGCTCCTCTTGGGAAATTATTTTCAATTTCCAAGGTTACGAGGATCCCTCTAATGGACTCACATGTTCGAAATCCTCCATAATATTTTACTGGGATCTAAGTCGGGAGATTTCTTAAGTTATTGTGGCTGCATATTTGAAACTTCAGTCGTCTCCCCATGTTCAGTTTCTTGACCAATGAGATTAATTTCTCCTCAGATATGTCCCTGTGCATTGCTCCATTCATGCTTCCCTTGATGACATGTAATGCCACAGTAGTGTTTGCAGATAAGTGGCTCCAGATCATGATGCTCCCACCCCGTGCTTCACTATGGATTTGGTGTTCTTGGGATCATACACACAACACTTTCTCCAAACGTGACGGGCTGAATTTCTTACTTGTGTTTTGTTCCAAAAGAGTTGTAATTTGTCTTTGGGCATGCATCTCTGGAGTGCGTGAGGTGTAGGGATGGAGATGATTGCGGTGCAGTTCAGTGCTTATTGTTCTCTCTGTCACTGTTGTTCCTGCTGCTTTCAGGTCGTCCTGCAACTCTTTTCGCATGACATCTTGCTTCTCTCTTACCTTCCTTATCGTTAGCCTCAGAGTGTGTTGTGAAATCTTGTGTGGAGCACCTGTCCAGGGATGATTAGGCATGGCTCCATGAACTTTCCACCTGCATGTTATTGGCCGCTTCTTGTTGCATGAATTCTTCCCAACCAGTGGCATCTTTTATAATGACACCAGGTGGACGAACCCGATGTCATGGTAATTAGGTGAACTATTTTTTGCAGCCTTTATATTGAGAACTTTAATTTATTTTTTATGTCAACTTTACGTATGTGTATTTTTCACATAGTGTCTAAATACTTGTTTCTCAATTTTTTTTAAACATAAAGTAAATAATAATGATATTAAAAATATATTTGTCTATGCTTATGAATGCATACTATTTTGTTCAGATTTATATTTATATAAGGACTGGGTAGAATATTAAATAACAAAAACAACAGTGCATGAATACTTTCCCTTCACTTTATTGGTCAGAACAATAATGGAAGCGCCATCATTGTGTTTGGCTAAAAATAATAAATTGCATGCCACTCTATTCACTGTATTTACTTTATTATTCTGTTTTTTCCTCTCTTGACACTCACAGTCACTTCATTTGCCCATTTTATAAAGTTGAAGTAGAAATTATGGAGTAGAAACACTAGACTTTACTGGTGCAGACCTTTATTTATCTGGGAAATTGTACCTTTACCACTCACTCTCTCTCTCTCACACACACACACGCACACACATATATACACACACACACACACACACACACACACACACACACAGCAGATGAATTAACTCATGCACACTCGATTCCGGATGCCATCAAGTTGCTGTGTGTGTGTGTGTGTGTGTGTGTGTGTGTGTGTGTGTGTGTGTGTTTGTGTGTGTGTGTGTGTGTGTGTGTGTGTGTGTATGTGCTTCTTGTCCATCACTGAAACTTCATGTGTGATGAAAAAGAGACTCCAATTTACAAAATTTCAAACAGGCTGAATATCAATCAGGATTCAACGATGGTCTGAAATGAGCATGTGTGTGTGTGTGTGTGTGTGTGTGTGTGTGTGAGAGAGAGAGAGAGAGAGAGAGAGAGAGACCACCACAAAACTGCCATCTTTGACATACAAAATTACTTTAAACTTAGTCTCACTCACTGTATCTCACCTCTTTTCTTTTCTATCACTATCTCTTTCTCTCTCTCTCTCTCTCTCTCTCTTATTCTTCTCTCATTGTCTTTCACTCTTTTCCTTTATCATTTTCATTTCTCTCGCTCATTCTTTCGCTCTCACTCTTTCTTTGTCACAGTCTTTTGCTCAGCCCCAGTGAATCGTTTGAAGTCTGAGATCAGCTCAGCATTGTCCGCTCCCTCTCTCTGTCTCTCATAAATGCTATTTTTCCTCTCTCACACTTTACTCATTCTTTACACACTCTCTCTCTGTCTATCTTTAAACCTTCACTAACAAACACATGGACATCAGCATGCAGAAACCCAGCAGAGAGAGAGAGAGAGAGAGAGAGAGAGAGAGAGAGAGATTAAGCTGAGAGTACTCACAGGAGGCAGCAGTGACGCTTCTTCAGAACGAACCGATCAGCTCACACCAGCCACGAGAACAAAAACAGCACAGAACAAGTGAGAGAAAGATAGAGAAAACAGAGAAAGAGAGAAAGAGAGAGAGAGTGAGAAAGAGAGAGAGAGAGAGAGATTGAGGGGGGGGGGAGTGCACGGCCAACGCACAGCGAAAAAATAGCGGGAGAGGAGGAGAGAATCCTGGAGAAAGAGAAGAAGAGCAGAGCGAGGAACTGACTGACTGTACTGGAATGAGAGAGATAGAGAAAGAGAGAGAGAGAAGGGGGCGTGAAAAGGTGGGATGATATGAGGATATAAAGAGCAAGACACACACTCTCGAGTTCAGCGACTCACACATTGAGCCGCTGCACGATCTCATCTGACAGAGCGGAGACTTGGTCCGCCCACATGCTTATCTTTCTCTCTTTCTCTCTCTCTCTCTCGCTCTCTCTCTCTCTATGTCTCTCTCTTTCTCTGTCACACACACGCACACTTGTATCAGCTTCCTTCAAAGTTTCCTTCAGAATTTTTACCAAAAGGAAACCTGTACAGGAATTACAGTTTATTGTACATCACACATTCATTTATACTGTTACACCAGAGGACTGTTGAATTATGGTTGCTGATTGGTCAGAAGGTGTTGATTGATCTCTAACAGCAGCTCTGATAGTAGTGCAGCTGAACATCACAGGTGTATATTAATGCGCTCGTTCTAATACGTTATCGTTTCTATAGTATTATTTAACATTTATGGAAGGAGCCTCCAGTGTCAGTGCTTTGTAACCGTCAGCTATAATTTTAAAAGCTATCAATTGATGTTTTCCCACATCTTCAGGACAGAGCAGTTTACGCTTTGCGGGTTCTCAGTAACATGAAAAACTGCTTTATGTGTCTAACTTCATGAAAGAGAACACGAGAGACTGGTGAGGGTATGACTGTTTTTTAGCTGCTGTAACGTTAGTGAGAACATGAACTAACTTCACAGTGTTTCACAGAATATTAATTGTAACTGCCAGTGCTAGTAAAGCAATTTGTTATTTATTTGATTTGTAGTTCATTTCTTTCTGTATCTTCATTGTTCATTTGTCTTTATTAATATGGTGCATTTTCATTCAACTTTAAAACTTCTGAATTATCACTAAACTAAAATACAAATGAACCTGCATTTCTGTATGCTATCAGGGATTTCCCCCTCGCACTGCGGGCAGAGGCACTCTGCAACCCGTAGCCCCACAGTGCATGCTTACATGTTGTTATGTTTTGTTTACTATGCCACATGTGTTTTGTTTTGGTTTATGTCCGGTCTCCACCCATGTCCTGTCACTGGTTGTCTCCCTCATATGTCCAAATTGTTCACAGCTGTTTCTGTTTGCCCTTTAATTAGTTTTTCTCTTTAAACCTTTGTGTGTCTTTGTTCTTTGTGAAGTATACAGTCAGTTTTGCCTCAGCACCTGATGATACCAAGCCTGTTTTCTGTGTCTGTTTACCAGGATTGACCTTGCATCATTTGTGTACCTTTGTTATTAGTTCTTGACTAGTTTTGTCCTGTTCGTAGATTGCCTGACCATTGCCTGATTACTATTTCTGATTCTGCCTGCCACTTTGGATTTGTCTGCCTGTCTCTCTTTAATGAACTCTAACTGCATTTGCATCCATCTCAAATCCATTTAGTGATGGAACACTTCACTGCTAACATGGATCCAGCAGGAGAGCAAGAAGGGTGTAACACCGGGACCGTGCCGATGTTTGATTCAGTCCATTTTCCACAGTGGACTTTCATGTATCCCCAGGACCCCTTCAACGGCTCTGAAGACCTTATGAAAGGATTCCTGCTTCAGAGCCAAATATATTTTGATAGCCTATTAAACCCCAAGCCCAAAGAGAAGCAGTGGATCATGTTCTTGTTGTCAGAGTGGGCCTCCACAACTGAGCTCCAGCCAGGGTCCGACAAAGCAGCCTCTCCTGTAGAGCTCCCATTAGAGGCTGACAGGGTGGCTTCCACAACTGAGCTCCAGCTAGGGGCTGATGTGGCAGTCTCTCCTGCAGAGCTCCCTCCAGAGGCCAACAGGGTGACCTCCTCAGTCCTGGCCAAGGACACAGTCTCTCAAGTATTGTTTCCTGCTGACAATGCTGCCTCCCATGTCCTGTTCAAGGCTGAGGCCAATGGGGTGGCCTCCCAAGTCCAGCTCCTGCCAGAAGCCAAAAGCATGGCCTCCTATGCCATGCTCCTGCCTGAGGCCGGTTGCATGGCCTCCCAAGTCCAGCTCTTGTCTGATGCCAACAGTGTGGCCTCCTAAGTTTTGTTCCTGCCTGAGGCCAACAATACGGCCTCCACAGACCTTCTCACACCAGACGCTGATAGTGTGGCCTCCTAAGCCTTGTTCCTGCCTCATGCCCGAGGCTAGCCTGTCCCAGCCCCTCCCCCTGATCCCATGAGCCTGTCTCAGCCCTGCCACAAGACCCCTGCGAGCCTATCACAGACTCCCCACCTGCTTCCCACCAAGATCGGGGATTTCCCCCTTGCATTGAGCGCTACGAGCAGAGGCACTCTGTGTGCATAAGCAACCTGCAGCTCCACAGCTTGCACTTCCATGTTGTCATGTTTTGTTTTGTTTTATGTCCTGTTTCCGCCCATGTCCTGTCATTGGTTGTCTTTGCAAAGTATACACCAAGTTTTCCCTCAGAACCTGATGCTAACGAACCTGTTTTCTGTTTCTGTTTCTGCCTCGTCTGTATACCTTTTTTATTAGTCCTTGCCTAGTTTTGTCCTGTTTGTTGATCGCTCGACCATCGCCTGCTTACTGTTTCTGATTCTGCCTGCCATTTTGGATTTATCTGCCTGTCTCTCTTTAATAAATGCTTTAACTGCATTTGCTTCTGTCTCAACTCCATTTTGTGACACCCATTAGTCATGCAGAAAACATGAACATGACGGAACAGTGTAATAGTTTAATCGCTATCTCTCTGTCACATCAGAATCTCTGAAAAAAAAGGAAAGGAAATATATGAGTAAAATAATAAAATAAAGGTGAAGTGAGGATTGGAGGTTATTGCGTTCTGGACACGACATGAGAAATGGTTTGTGCTGAATGATTTATCACTGAACTCTGCAGTCCAGAAACATTCAAATATCAACATCTCAAAAGTTTTAGCAAGAGAGACAGACAGACAGACAAAAACAGAGAGAGATGGGGAGAGAGAGAAAGAGAGAGAATGAGAGAGAGAGAGAGAATGTGACTGACAGTAGTGTGATTAGATATTGAATTTTGGAGAGTGCAATTAAACCTTCATCAGGTATTTCTGGTAAAACTCAATTACTTCTATTCTCTCCCCCTCTCTTTTTTTTGGAAGAAAAGAAAAAAAACCCTCTCTTTTTTGAAGAGTGTAAGCACATATTTATTGAAACCAAGTGGAATTAGTCTTTAATAAGTAAGGAGAGCAAACTTTACAACACACGAGATATTGAAGATATGGAACATGAGGAATGGCTCCTGAGTTCTCCGCTAGGCATTTCACCTGGAACAGGATTGCTAGCATCTCTATTAATGAGAGAATGTGAGTGTTTTAGCGCACTATGTAGGAGGAGGTGGTGTTGTAGTGCTTTGTTTTGAACACTGCTGATTGGACAGCTGATCGGCTCAAAGTTCAACAGTTTACAGAAATTGTAAACACTTACTTTTAAAAACTCTGACAAGCAGCAGAGTAATCCCTCTGTACCTGCTCGGGTCAGGCAGCCAGTGTTAGGAAGAAATCACTCTCTCCTTTTTTTAAAAAATTTAAATTGAACTTGACATACTTGATCAGCAACAGAGGAAGCAAGAGATACAAAGGGATAGAGAATGAGAGAAAGCGAGAGATAGAGGGAGATTGGGCGAGCAAAAGAGCGAGGGATGGAGAGGGAGCTCCGTTATCACCCTGAAAATAGCAAACAGGCTGAAGAGCTTATCGGAAACTGACAGTGGCAGCGCTCATGTCAAATCACGTTCATCACATACCATTAGTGCAGATAAAGAGAGACAGAGCGAGAGAGAGAGAGAGAGAGAGAGAGAGAGAGAGAGTGGCTCCATCAGTCCACTGTGTCCCAAACCACACACCATGGTCACTATGTAGGCTATATAAATACCACCATCAGAATAATACTCTCTGTGTGTCCTGCTATGATAGTGTAATAATCAGTGGCAGGATGGTGTGATGAAGTGGAGTTACTGGTACCTCCCCAAATTAAATTATTTTAATATAAGAACATTGAGAAGTGTTTTATTCCTCTTATACCACAGCAATTTATCAGCAATTACAATAAAAAATGTTATTAAAGAAAAAACTTTCATACCTTTTATCCATTTATAGTTACATTTAATGTTGTGGAACATCCGCAAAACAACTTCCTTTTCTCACTTACGTTAAAGCAGCTATAAACAGTCCTTACCTCACCAGCCTCACTTTTTGGAGTGAATCAGACAAAAAAGAAATGAAAAATATGAAATGAATGAATAACAATGGGCACATTGGCTTAGTGGCTAGCACGTTTGCCTCACACCTCCGGGGGTTGGGGGATTGATTCCTCCCTCTGCTCTGTGTGTGCGGAGTTTGCATGTTCTCCCTGTGCTTCAGGGGTTTCCTCTGGGTACTCCGGTTTCCTCCCCCAGTCCAAAGACATGCGTTGTAGGCTTATTGGCATTTCCAAAAAGTGTCTATAGTGTATGAATGGGTGTGTCAATGTGTATGTGTGATGGTGCCCTACACCCCATCCAGGGTGTCCCTTGCCCCATCTTGTGCCCCAAGTTCTCTGGGATAGGCTCCAGACTCCCCATGACCCTGTGTAGGATAAGCAGCATGGAAAATGGATGGATGAATGACAATGAAAAAAATTAAGATGACATTACGACTTTAGCTCTGACTGCTACAAAGCTCTGACACTGGAGACTCCTTCCATAACTGTTACAAAAACATCACCTCACATAAAACTTCAACATATCAATGATCACATATGTTTATTTAATCAGTTTATGTGGAAACGTACAAGTCCCTGCGAATGAGCTGAAAACGTATTAGAATGAGTGCATTAATATAAACCAGTGATTTGCAGCTGCGCTACTCTCAGAGCTGCTGTTAGAGAAAACTAATCAACACCTTCTAACCAATCAGAATCCCAGTCATTAAGGAGTTACCGCAGAGATACAGCAAAAGAAGAGCTGGAAACAGAGGTATAAAATCTGTTCTCCGTTGTGTCCAAGAAGGCCATAATTCCATCTGTCTGTCTGTCTGTCTGTCTCTCTCTCTCTCTCTCTCTCTCTCGGTCTTTCTCTCAGGAGTTTGTCTTTAATCTACTGTATTAGTCTTAGCATTAAAGCAGCATCCCTGACTCCTCACTCTAATAATGTCTAGTAGTGCTGTGTTGAAGGAAAGAGACAGAGAGAGAGAGAGAGAGACAGAGAGAGAGTCTCTGTTTAACTCAGTTCATTAACAGTGCATTAATGCTTTAAACTCGCACCGAGTCGCCTGCACACTCTCTGACTTACTCCTCTCCCTTCCGTCATTCTTTTCTAGTTTCTTTTTCTCTTTTGTTCTCTTTTCTTTCTTCTGTTCTCTTTGATATTTTGTCTTTTCTGGCCCTGTCCTTTTCTATTCTCGTACTTTAATTTCTTTCTTTCTGTCTTTGTTGTATGAAGGGGTTGTGTAACTGGTTTTATTCCATTACCTTTCTGTCCCTCTAAGTATTCTGTGCCAGGAAAAAAAATATGTCTGAACGATATCAAGCTAAAATAACGAAAAGTTTACCAGTTGCTCTAAACTCTCCCACGGGACTAGGAACACGGCAGCTCTCCATATAACAGGCTGTTGCACTGAAGTAGATCAATGCTAACGCTTGGTGATTAGACTTAGATGCTAAACAATAATAAAAATTTCTTTTTTTTGCTAAACAGCAACTTTCACTTACAGTATTATTTATGTATCAGCCTCACATTCATCTGTCAATGTTGCTCAGTTAATTTGTCGTAGAACTTGGACTCTACAGCTGGATCAGTGGAGGGGTGTTTGGATCTGAGGTTTAGTGCTAAAAGTTCAGCAGGAACACACAAAGCTCGGCTGCGGATAATTGAATGTTTCTGGACTGCAGAGTTCAGTGATGAATCATACAGCACAAAGCATTTCTCATGTCATGTCTATCTATCTATCTATCAATCATCTATCTATCAATCTATCTATCGATCGTCTCATATTTTTAAATAATGTTTAGTAGTTACCTATTTGACCTTAGTATTTGTCTGTTGCCTCAGAGTTTCACTGTTCAGAAAAATGTTAAACCACACACACACACACACACACACACACACACACACACACACACACACACACACACACACACACACTTTCATCATTCTCCTCTTCTCTATCAGTCTTCTGTAATCACTCCATCCTCCAGAGAGTGTGAGTCCTGCCTCGGAGCGCCACAGGTGCCTGGATCATTGATCATCTCACACTGGCTTAACACACACACACACACACACACACACACACACACACACACACACTAAACACCTAGTGAGCACCTCTCATAACTCCCTGCATGCACACACACACACACACACACACACACACACACACACACATCAAACATAAACTAGACATGCATGTCACAAAAGTAGACATGAGCAGTATCTTTTTGGCAACATTCCTAACAGTGTGTGTGTGTGTGTGTGTGTGTGTGTGTGTGTGTGTGTGTGTGTGTGTGTTGATCGAGGGTCCATGTCAGTGGGAGACAGAATTGAGAAGAATGAGTGTACTAGACTACTGCTCCAGTCAATTCCACACAGACCAAACACCCCACAGCTTCTTGTAACACACACACACACACACACACACGCACACACACACACGCACGCACACACACACATAAAGACATGTACTCTATGGTATATTTTATTTTCAGAACTCTATTAACTATGAAATCATACTATGACTAAAATTTTTACAATTATTACTATTAATACTATATAATGTAATCGTTTGAAAACTAATACTACTACTACATCTATATTATTAATACTATACTCCTACAACTATTTGTTACGCCACGGCAAACTCGCGGCTGCAGTTCTCAGCGTGTAGTGCCGCCCGTGGACAGGGCGGACGAGGACTACACCTCCCAGCCATGCCCGGGCTCGAGTTCGCCGGAGTTCTAATTACGAATACCTGCGCTACATCAAAGATTATAAAAGGGCCTCGTTGATGTCAGCTCCTTGTGACGTAAACGCTCAGCAGACTCATCTCTCTTCATGCACCAAGCCTTAATTTCGTATCCGTTTACCTGGTTTCGATATTCGCTTGTCATTTGATTACGCTTCTGCCTACGCCCCGTATAACTCCATTGCCCGATTATTCTGACTTTGATTTCCTTCCGTGGTCCATCTGTCGTCTGCCCCACGTTCTCCAGATTGCCAGTCTGCGTTTGTCTCTGCCAAGGAATCGTAACAGATTACTTCACCGCGCAATGGAGGCAGCGGACACCCTGGAGTGGCAACACTACATCCTGGACCAGAACCGCACACTAGCGGCGTATTGGGACGAGATATCCGCGTTACGTGCTGAGGTCTCACGTTTGAGCACTTCCGCGTCTCCGACTGCAACGTGCTTTTATTGTGGTGAGGGCACCCACGTCATCCGTCGGTGCCCCCACAGGAGGCCTCGAGTGACCGAGAGGAGCACGGACAACCCACCTTGTCGTGCCCAGGTGAGTCTGAACCAGTCACATGCTTCTCATATATTTGCCTTACCTATCGTGATAGAGCATTCAGGTCGGTCTTTTGTTCTTTCAGAGCTCGTCGACTCTGGAGCCGTGGAAAAACTTGAGAAGACGGCGCAGAAGCCCGGCCTCCCTATACGTCCCCTGCTCCGACCTTGCGAACTTCAGTCCATAGACAGGTCCCCCATAGGTGGAGGAGTAATATCTCACAGAACACTACCAGTCAACATTCAAGTTAGTGCCCTCCACCATGAGACCATGGTCCTATACATCACGGTCTCCACCAGACATCCCGTCATACTCGGCCTACCCTGGCTAGAACGGCACAATCCCCAAATCTCCTGGATGGACAAACAACTCACCCAATGGTCCTTGTATTGTTTGCAAAATTGTCTGAGGGGTCCCGCGGTCCCTTTGGCCACCACGACTGTGGAAAGTCCCCTGTTCCATGTCTCGATCAAGATCCCCCAAGAATACCGTGACCTCCATGAGGTGTTCAGCAAGGAGAGAGCAAGTAGTCTACCACCTCACAGACCCTATGACTGTGCCATCGATCTCCTACCCGGGGCCAGCCCACCTCAGGGCCATGTGAACAAGCTGAACAGTGGGCCATGGAGGAATACATCCAGGAAGCTCTCCAACAGGGGTACATTCGACCCTCCACGTCCCCTGCATCTGCCGGTTTCTTCTTTGTAAAGAAAGGAGGGGGCCTCCGGCCATGCATCGATTATCGGGGCCTCAACCAAGTGACCATAAAGTATCCCCTGCCTCTCGTTCCCTCAGCCCTGGAACAGCTACAGTCCGCGACCATCTTTACGAAGCTGGACGCAGCGCATATAACCTGATCCGCGTTAGGGTGGGGGGCGAGTGGAAAATGGCCTTCAGCACTACCTCAGGACACCATGAGTACTTGGTTATGTTGTATGGGCTCGCTAACGCCTAATCAGTGTTCCAGAACCTAATCAATGATGCCCTGAGGGACATGCTGGGGAGGTACGAAGTCGCCTACATCGACATCCCTAGAGGAGCACGTCGAGCATGTCCGGCCAGAATTGCGCCGCCTGCTGCGATACCAGCTTTACGTAAAGGCCAAGAAATGTGAGTTCCACCAACACACGATCACATTCCTAGGGTATGTCATTAGCCCAAGGGGAGTCGTCATGGACCAGCGCAAGATTCAAGTGGTCGTGGAATGGCCTACTCCTCGAACCATCAGGGAGTTGCAGTGTTTCCTTGGCTTCGCCAACGTCAATCAGCGATTCATTTGAGACATTAGCAAGGTGGCGCAACCCCTGACATCCCTCCTGAAAGGTAAACCCCGGTGACTCCTTTGGACCCCAATCGCCCAGGAGGCTCTGAAGAAGCTTAAGTGGGCCTTTACCACAGCGCCCATCCTCAGACACCCGGATCACTCCAGGCCGTTTGTTGTGGAAGTTGATGTGTCTGAAGTGGGAGTGGGGGCTATCCTGTCTCAAAAGTTTGGACATAGACCCAAGTTGCGCCCCATGGCGTTCTTTTCCCGGAAGTTGTCACCAGCAGAATGCAACTATGATGTGGGGAACTGAGAACTCCTGGCTGTTAAGCTGGCCCTAGAGGAGTGGAGACACTGGCTGGAAGGAGCAGCACATCCGTTTGTTATTTACACGGACCACAAGAACTTGGAGTATCTGAGAACCGCCAAACGCCTCATGCCTCGCCAGGCTCGCTGGTCCCTATTCTTTTCCAGGTTCCAATTCACCCTGTCCTATAGGCCCGGCTCAAAGAACACAAAAGCCGATGCACTGTCTCGAATCCACTCCCCTGAGGGTTGGGCGGATCAGGAAAGTTATATCGTGCCTCCGTCCTGCATAGTGGCCGCCTTGGAGTGGACCCTAGAGCAAACCTTAGCCCGTATTCCCAGGTCACGAATCCCAGCAGCCTGTCCTTCTGATAAACAGTTCGTACCAAAATGGTATCGTCTAGAATTCATCACCTGGGCCCACACGACATTGGTGACGGGTCACCCGGGAGCCAACCGCATGTACCAACTGCTGGCCGAAAAGTACTGGTGGCCCAACATGCCTAGGGAGGTTCAGCGCATCGTATCCTCATGTTCCACTTGCACTCAGTCCAAGGGACCACATACGCTACCTGTCAGGAGGTTGGTGCCGCTACCCATACCTGAACGCCCATGGTCCCACCTGGCCCTCGATTTCATAATGGACTTGCCGAAGTCGCGGGGAAATACCGTGATATTGGTGGTCATGGATCGGTTTTCGAAATCCCTGCGCCTAATTCCCCTACCGGCCATTCCATCCGCCTTTACCACGGAGGAACTCCTTTTCGAACATGTGTTTCAGTAGTTCGGCATCCTCGAGGAGATTGTGACTGACAGGGGTCCACAAATCACATCTCGCGTTTGGGCCAGCTTCATGGAGAAAATGGGGGTTGCCGTTAACCTTATTACCGGGTACCACCCCCAGGCCAACAGACAGGCAGAACGGGCCAATGAAGAGGTCATACGGTTCCTTTGGACCTTCTGTTCCACCAACCCAGGAGACTGGAGCCACTTCCTACCATGGGCGGAATACGCTCAAAACTCGCTACGGCATTCCGCCACCCAGCTCACCCCATTTCAGTGTGTCTTGGGTTACCAGCCACCACTGTTCCCCTGGAACGCCTCCCACATGGACTCACCAGCAGTAGATGAGTGGTTCCGCCGGAGCGAACAGGTCTGGGAATGTGCCCATCAACAGCTGGTGCAGGCGTCCCACACCGCCAAACGAAAGGCCAACCGACGTTGGAGGGATCACCCCAATTATCGACCCGGCGACAGGGTTTGGCTCTCCATAAGAGACTTAAGGTCACCCCTCCTGGGCAAAAAGCTTCAACCTAAATATATCGGGCCCTTCCGAGTCCTGAGACAGATTAATGAGGTCACGTATCGCCTGGACCTACCAAACAGTCGCATCGCCCCGTCTTTCCATGTCTCGCTCCTCAAACTTGTGATACCGGGCCCCTTTGCCACAGCGGTACCGGAAGACTCCCCACCGGAACCGCTGGAGATTGAAGGCCGCCCAGTCTACCACGTCCGCGACATTCTGAACTCCAGACCTAGGAGAGGAAGACTCGAGTATCTGGTAGACTGGGAGGGGTATGGACCAGAAGAGCAGTGCTGGGTCCCAGCCCAAGACATTCTGGACACAAATCTGCGTAGAGACTTCCACGCGGCTCATCCAGACAAACCAGGTCCCCGAAGGAAAGGGAGGCCTTAGAGGGATTTGGCTCCCGGAGTGAGCCCTTTGGGGGGGGCTCTGTTACGCGATGGCGAATTCGCAGATGCAATTCTCAGCTTGTAGTGCCACCTGTGGACAGGGCGGACGAGGACTACACCTCCCAGCCATGCCCGAGCTCGAGTTCGCCGGAGTTCTGATTACGAACACCTGCGCTACATCAAAGGTTATAAAAGGGCCTCGTTGATGTAAGCTTCTTGCGAAGTAAATGCTCAGCAGCCTCATTCTGTTCGTGCACCAAGCCTTAATTTCGTATCCGTTTACGTGGTTTTGATATTCGCTTGTCATTTGATTACGCTTCTGCCTACTCCCTGTATAACTCGATTGCCCGATTATTCTAACCTTGATTTCGTTCCGTGGTCCGTCTGTCGGATGACCCACGTTCTCCAGATTGCCAGTCCGCCTTTGTCTCTGCCGAGGAATCGTAACACTATTTCAACGACTAATAGTATTATTACTGATATTACTCTTACCACTATTACTACTATGTTTAAATCTATTGCTAGGATTACTATTATAAATACTACTACTGTATAGTCCTACTAATATTATTATTACTACTGTTTCTTCTTTTACTCCTACAACTATTATTACTTCTATTACTATTAATGTTAGTATTGCCACTGTTATTACAACTACTACTCTTACTAGTGTTCTTCCTATTAGTGTTCGAGACTCAGACACAGTCTCAGTGTTTAAGTCTAGGCTTAAAACATATTTGTTTACTCAAGCCTACCCTGACTAGATTCTATTTTATTACTTCGCAGTAATAATAATCTTTTTTCTCCCTCTCTCCTTTTGCCGAGCCCCACACGAATTTATGGAGATACTAGAGATCTAGATCCTTTCTGCCTCTGGATGGAGCTCAAATCTTCTCCAATTCCAGACTGCTGGGACTACGGCTGCTCCTAAGGCCATACAGACTTCATATGAATCCATAATGAACTTTTTCACACTATCTGTTGTTACCCAGATGAGGATGGGTTCCCTTCTGAGTCTGGTTCCTCTCAAGGTTTCTTCCTCTTAAAACATCTTAGGGAGTTTTTCCTCACCACCGTCGCCACTCAGTGGCTTGCTCAGTTGGGATAAATTCGCACCTTTAATATCTATATACCATGTTGATATTTCTGTAAAGCTGCTTTGAGACAATGTCTATTGTAAAAAGCGCTATACAAATAAAATTGAATTGAATTGAATTGAACTAGTATTACAACTTCTACTCCTCCAACTATTACTATGAATTCTTCCAATATTACTATTACCACTTATCTTACTACTATTAGTATTAGTACTATTACTACTCCGGCTACCACTACTTCTATTACTGCCACTATTATTACCACTGTTACTGCTACTGTTAAAACTACTACTACTACTATTAGTATTACTATTACTTGTAATAATATGTTTAATATTAATATTTATTGTTCTAATCTTGTGTATGTCTTTAAATCTTTATACAGTATACAGTATGCTCTGTGGTCAAGATAAGGGTAGTGTAGTGATTGTGCTTAAAAATTAAACATTGCATGCCTCAAAACACAGGCAGACACAACAATTCAAAACAATGCACGGGTAAAAAAAAAATCATAAAATACACCTGAATATGGGAAACTGAACTGGAAAGTTTAAAGTGAATGACCAACACTGAGGGTTTAAACATACACTAATGAGGGGAAACAAGGAGCAGGTGAACACAACCAGGGAATCAATCAATGATCAGATGAAGGTGGAGACTGTAAAACTGTTGGATGCCATGGTAACTGAGATGCAAATAGGTAGAGAAGGTAAAATTTCTGGGTCATATTAAAAAACTAAACTTCAAAAAAAAAAAAAAAAAAATATTAATAATAATAAACAAAAAAAGAGAAGAAATTCAAATTGGCAAATTTATGAGTTTTGTTGAAACAGTTTTCAGTTTGTGGGTTTTATGAACATTTTGAATGCAAATTTATACTAATATAAGAGCTCTCTCTCTCTCACACACATACAGACACACACACACACACACACACACACACACACATAACACATTCTCTCTGTGTTGGATTCTCGCCCACTCTGCCTCTCTTCTGGCTCATTTCCAGTTCATGAACCCATTCACTTGTCCTTATTAAACACTACATCACCACCATCATGTTGTGTGTGTGTGTGTGTGTGTGTGTGTGTGTGTGTGTGTAAAAAAAGATAGATGATGTCTGGTTATGATTTATGTCCCAACAATAGCAAATTGAGAGGTGGAGAAATGATGGGGAAAAAGAGAGACAGAGAGAGTTCTGCCATGAGAAAGAGCCATAATTCTAAAAACCAGCAGTGTGTGTGTGTGTGTGTGTGTGTGTGTGTGAGAGAGAGAGAGAGAGAGAGAGAGAGAGAGAGAGAGAGAGTGATTAAATAGAGAAATGAATGAATAAATCATTGGCACCTGTAAAGAGTTTTCACATAGTGTAAGTTTATAAGTTCAACACACACACACACACGCGCACGCACACACGCGAGCACGCACGCACGCACGCACGCACACACACATACACACACACACACACACACACACTGGCTCTTTCACCAATCAACAGTTTCCCACCTGCTGGAATTTTAAATAAGCCAGGTGTTACCTCTTGCTTACCTCATTTACCTGTGTGTGTGTGTGTGTGTATGAAAACAGCATTACTTAACAGCACTGGTTCTCTCTATGAACTCAACCACAGCTCACAGCTTCCATATATGTCCATATATGGAATTCTTATATGGAAATTAAAGTAGCTGCATGTTTAAATTTCTATATTTTATGTAGCCTACATAGTGTACAGAGTATGTGGCTTGAGACACCCACAGTGGACTGATGAAGGGGTTTATGTGGAGTACATAGTGAATAGGGCGTGTGGTTTGGGACATGCCCACAGATGATGCTGTTTATGTGAAGTACATAGTGAATAGGGCGCGTGGTTTGGGACTTGCCCACAGATGATGGTGTTTATGTGGAGTACATAGTGAATAGGGCATATGGTTTGGGTCACGTCCACAGATGATGGTGTTTATGTGAAGTACATAGTGAATAGGACGTGTGGTTTGGGACACGCCCACAGATGATGGTGTTTATGTGGAGTACATAGTGAATAGGGCGTGTGGTTTGGGACACGCCCACAGATGATGGTGTTTATGTGGAGTATATAGTGAATAGGGCATGTAGTCTGGGAAACACTAAACAGCCAGTCCTTTTGTAGTGATTTTTTTTTTTTTGTAGTAATCAATGTTGCTTCCTAGTGATAATCCACTATTTTAATGTGCCCTGCAGTGTACAGTATATTTCTTGTGATTTAGGACAAAGCCTGGTTAAATTTATGCAGAGATCTTGGCTGTGATTGGTCCATCAGCAGCCGGATTCGCCTCTGTTACACAGCAGTATAATGGTGAGGCTGAACAGCGCACTGGTGTGATGGCACACTGAGACGTTCACATGTTTAAATATGGCAGGAGCTCACACTTCCTATGTGGCAGCTGAACACCTAAAGGCTAAATCCTGCTAGCATGTAATTATGCTAATATATAACAGATAACTTCTCTTTCTTTCTCTTTCACCTTTCATTCTCATTCACATTGCTGCCTTCTGTTCCTTATTTATTTATTTATTTATTTCCTACTCCACGTTCTCCACACTGCTCTCTACAAAACCTTCAGAAAAAAAAATATTCAACAGATTTACAGACACCAGACTCTTACATTACATTCCGCACACAACATTCCTGTGACCTTCTAAAAACATCTACAGTAATAATTCATTAAAACCTTCTTCATGGTGTTTACAGATAGAGAACCAACAAACATTATGGAAATGTTTATGTTAAAATAATTAACAATCAATTAAGAGGGCTATTATTTAATACCCAAGTTCTTCCCGCTATAATATTTAGGAAAAGTTTTTTGGAGGAAGCCCCCTCCCTCCAAGACCCCCCCAAGACCCCCCGGAACCAATTTTGTTTTTCGGTTCAATTTTTTTTACATAAAAGCTTTCAGTTCTTGTAAATTAGAGGTGAATCTTTACACTAATCAAAATATCATATTTAAAACAAAATTTAAGGACCAATTTTCTGTGAAAATGAATCGATTCTTTCAAGCCAATGTAACCACATTATTTTCATGGATTTATTTTTTCAATCCCTACTCATAATTATCCACCATTTCCACCATCAGCGGCAACTAGCTGGCTAACATGTGCTAACCTAGCAGGATTTTCAAACAGTTTTTTAAACGTTAGGCTAAAAAATGTCCATGATCTTTAATGCAAATGCAAGCTACATTATGAAACATGCGCATTTTAATGAGTGAGAGTAATTTTGCCGCATTTGAAATAAGTCAGTAAAGTACAAAAAAAAACCCCAGAAAATAAGGAGGGGGGGGCTACAAATTCAAAGCGCTCACCATTATATTAAGGGTGCAGTGTTGGCTTGGCGGTTAAGGCTTCTGGGTTATCGGAAGGTCAGGGGTTCAAGCCCCAGCACTGCCAAGCTGCCACTATTGGGCCCTTGAGCAAGGCCCTTAACCCTCTGTGCTCCAGGGGCGCTGTATCATGGCTGACCCTGCTCTCTGACCCCAACCTCCTAACATGCTGGGATATGCGAAGAAAAGAATTTCACTGTGATGTAATGTATATGTGACCAATAAAGACTCATTATCATTATGTAATGAGGCGGCAATGGTGGACGCAAGTGTAGATTTTTTTAAGTGCAGTGCAAAACAACAACAAGACGCAGAAAACAAGAATCACGGACATAAACTAGGTATACCAGGCAAAACACAGAGAAATAACAAGACTGTGGTGTAAACGACAAAACACGAGCATGACAACAGCAGAGGCTTGTCAGTCAGACACGCAGGGCGTGTCTCAACCAGCTCCCTGGCTCAGTAGGTAGTGAATCGGAGTATGGTTTACACGAGTTTGGGCACTGGTAAGGACCCCTGCGCTCACTACACGTTGGGACACTGATATATGAATTTCTTCTGTTATCACTATGCACTCGTGTGCAAAATTTACAAACGCATTTATATTTAAGTTTTAAATGCCGTATTAATTTGTTCGCTTAATCACGTGTATTTCTGTCAAAATACATCAAGCAGAATCATAGGCGTAAAAGTCGTTAGACCCGAACAAGCCGTATATAGAATGTCAAATAAAGTTAAAAATGGCTAATGTAAGTAATCTTTTGAGAGCCACAACAACAACGATAACAAGCCACTTATGTTTGTAGACGAAGTTGGCCGAGAGTTTGATCCTGTTTTTTTTTTCAACTGAGAGGCTTCAGAAAACATGACGTCATTTTCCAGTAAGGGAACATCGTGAGCACTGATGCTCATTGGTTTACGTGGTGCATTGTGGGATTTTTTTAAATGGGGCGAACCTTTCGGTGTACTGGTCGGATTTAGCGCTTGAAATTGCACAGCCATTAAAACGGCCGACGCCCTGATCAGTGCCCTGACTACCGAGCTGCTTGAGACACACCCTAAAACACAGGAGCTTATATAACGGTGCTAATCATGGTGAAACAAGACGGGTTCGAGCGGGATAGGAGACGCGACGTGTAGTTTGGCATCTCATAGCTAACATGACACTTTAACATGTGAACGTGTATAGAAAAAACCTAGAGAAGGCTCTTTTTTTTAATGGCTAGCATAGATGCATAGAAGCGTTAGTACCATAAATTTGAATATTATAACAAGGCTGATCTGATAATAACATTTGAAAGTCAGCTTTTTGCTTCCAGTAAAATGCTGCAAACTACAGAATTCCTTGCCTTGAATTTGGTTGTTTCAACAGGGCTACTAATATAGCTTAGCATGCCGTGCACCACTATGACAACAGCACCAAGCTCACCGGCTCCATGCTAGTGGTTTCCGAATGACAGCCTTTTAAAAAAGCAGGATATTAAAGGGGCGGACGATGAGTGACAGCCTGCCAGAGGATAGAATTAAAGGGGAGGACGCTCATTTGAAGCTGATTACCCAAGCCGCTGGAATTAGCGCGCGCAGAGCGCCGACTGACAGGAGCAGAGGTAAAAACGTTAAAAAAACGCACAGGGCCAGCGATCAGATGACAATTAAAACTTACTGCACTTTTGTTCGTCCATGTTTTTTTTTTTTTTGTTTCCCCCTCTTTCTTATTAGCGTATGTTTTTAAAAAAGCCCATTGTCTTAACTGTCCGAGTAAAAGATGGTTTTGAATGTGTGTTGTTGTTGCGCGGTGGTGGACATGACCACCCACTGAAACACGCGCAATTAATTCGTCAGATTATTAGACAAATAACTGACTGAGTGATCGGACAGATGAGCGCCGAGGGCGAACGAATGGGTATGGATGAGACTTTTGCTGAAAAGGAGTTTGGATGCTTGACTGACAAGTGGAGAAGGCAGTGAAAATCTACATTTACGTTCAAAATAAAAGTGTAAAAAAAATAAGTAAAAGTAAACGTGATGAATAAAGGACTGTGTGTGGTGCTGTTACAGTAAAATAATCAACAAAGCAGAGTTACTGTAATCACCCAAGGTTATTTTCCTATAGCAGTATGATAACAGTTATACAACAGCAATGTACCAGCGATTACAATGGATTTTTCTTTTTAAATAAAAAAAGGATTTTATAGGTTTTATCTGTTTATAGTTGCACCTACACAAGTTAGTTCCTGTTCTCACTTATGTTATAGCAGCTATAAGCAGTCGTTCCCTCACCAGCCCTCTCTTTGTCTCTCTTTTGAAGTTTGGGCAGGGCAGGGCAGGGCTCATTGCTGGCTCATTGGTGGCTCATTGGTGGCTCATTGGTGGCTCATTGGTGGCTCATTGGTGGCTCATTGGTGGCTCATTGGTGGCTCATTGGTGGCTCATTGGTGGCTCATTGGTGGCTCATTGGTTAAAGGCTCTGGACTACTGATCAGAAGGCCAGGAGTTCAAGTCCCAGCACTGCCAAGCTACCACTGTTGGGCCCTTGAGCAAGACCCTTAACCCTCAATTGCTCAGTTGTATAAATGAGATAAATGTAAGTCGCTCTGGATAAGGGCGTCTGCCAAAATGCCATAAAAAAATAAAAATGAAGTTAACAAGACAAAAAAAAAAAACCCACAGTTTTCAATGTTACTGGGAAACCACAAAGAAGCGCAAACTCCTCTAAAGTTTTACCGCTTTACCTTTTGTATGTTGTCAGCTCTCCACAGAGTCACTCAACTCGACTATACTCTACTCTACTCATCTTATAGGCTACTCTACAGGTAGCTTACAGGATAGGATTAGATAAGTGTAATAGCCTCTCAACGTCATGTATTTCGAAGCTATGCTGCTATTAATGTCGTCCTGCTCCACCATAATCTATGCTCAGGAGCCGCTGTCGCTGTGAGTAACACTACATGATGTACACCGAGCAATGAGCTTGAGTCTATACTGTGAGTTAAAGGTGTGCAAGCGGAGGGGAAAAAAGACCTCAACAATTGTCAAAGTTCAGTGAATCGCATTAAACACTCGTTATTTATTTGGGCGTCATTCCTGATCTGACCCTCCTCCGGTTCCGAATTATCAACGGTTGGTTTTGAAGCTCTGGAGGGAGGGACGAGGATGCTTTGGGAACAAAAGGTCAGATCTGAGATGAGGTTCGGAGGGTATTAGGGTTTAAGAAGAAATGATGCGAGAGACTCTAACTCATTATCTCTGTGCACACAACGTGACAATGAAAGCACGAGGGAGAGCGAGCCATGAAGGATGTCGACCTTAACTACTGACCCGCTCATTCCTCCACAGCCGTGCTTAAAGAGCACGAGGCTGGAGATGGATGAAGCCCGTGCTTCCTGAACTTCTTAATTAGACATACAAGCTCGTGGAGTAATGTATGAGGGTTCAATGAGCTTCTTTTTCTCTCTCTTCTCTCTCTCTCTTCCTTTTTTCCTCTCTCACCTCCTCTGTGTCAGCTTCAGATCGGTGAACAACCTGCCTCCTGAGGAAACCAGCTTTTTGAGCAATGTGTTTACAACCTCGTCATGTTGCCAATTAAAACCGCAAATCTGTCTTGGGACTGTAACTCATTAGTCTTCTTAAACCAAAAAAAAAAAAAAAAATGAAAGGAGAGAAAAAAATATCTAGTTCTATTTTAATAAATGTGACGCCTGAGAAAGTGAACTCGTGAAATGAGACAATTTTGTTGACCATAAGCGCAGCAAATGGAGGAAGAAATCCTTTACTTGTTATATGCAAATTAACGGCTCAAGAGTGAGAAATACGACGAGACCCTATGGATATTTAAATGTCTAGATATATAATATGAAGGTTTTGTAGTGCTGTGGTGTTATTCTGGCTTTACAGAGTGTGGAGTGAATGCGGCATGTCAGGCTGAGCACAAGGTAAATGTTTTAATAAAAAAACAGAGCAAATATACATCTCAATACACGAGAACTTGGGTCAAAAAAAAATAATCATGCAAAGTTCAGGCATAGAACAAACAGGCTTTGGTTTACAAAACCAGAGAACAAACAAGATGAAAAACCAGAATGTGATGCTTGAAACAAGGCTTGGTATGTTGGCAGTGAAACACAGGACGATACTTTGCACTGTGTGTCTGTTTGTGACTGGGGTTTATATAGTGTGTGTGTGTGTGTGTGTGTGACTGTGATCCTCTCATGCCTCTATAACTGATCCTCAAGCAGCTCATAACGTGTCTCTGTCTTGTAACGTGTAATGGACTGGAATGGATCTGAGCGCCTTAGCAGGGAACCAGAGCAGCACGCTGTTCTCTCTAAGCAAAGCCAGTGTGTGTGTGTGTGTGTGTGTGTGTGTGTGTGTGTGTGAGAGAGAGAGAGAGAGAGAGAGAGAGCAAATCACCAGCCATCTCTCTAACAGGAAAGAAAATTCAGGATCTGCTTAGTGGGAAACACCGAAACCTGACATTGGTGTGTTTACATTGCATTACATTACATTACAGCACTTGGCAGACACCCTTATCCAGAGCGACTTACAATTATCTCATTAATACAACTGAGCAGTTGAGGGTTAAGGGCCTTGCTCAAGGGCCCAACAGTGGCAGCTTAGCAGTGCTGGGATTTGAACTCACAACCTTCCGATCAGAAGTCCAACGTCTTAACCGCTGAGATCCAACTAATGCTCACATCTCCAGGGTCCGGGGTTCGAGTCCCGCCGGGGCCATGTGTGTGTGGAGTTTGCATGATTTCCCCGTGCTGCGGGGGTTTCCTCCGGGTACTCCAGTACTCCAAAGACAAGCATGGTAGGCTGATTGGCATGTCCAAAGTGTCCGGAGTGTGTATGTGATTGTGCCCTGCGATGGACTGGCACCCTGTCCAGGGTGTACCTCACCTCCTGCCCGATGCTTCCTGGGATAGGCTCCAGGATCCCTGTGACTCTGAAAAGGAGTAAGTGGTAGAAGATGGATGGATGGATGGAAATTGTACTACACCAAAACAAGTCAACTTGCGAATTCAAGTGAGATTGTTAAGACATGTTTATGATGATGCAGCTTCACCTCTGGCTGTTACAAAGAGCTGACGCTGAAGACTCCTTCCATAAATGCTATACGCAAACATTAAATAAACACGCAAGGAAACATTCACCATATCGGTGATTACACATGTTATATAATGCCTTTACGTACAAGTCCATGTGAAGGGCCGTTACTATAGAAATGGAAACGTAGAGCTGAGGACCTAGAAAATGAATCGACGCCTCTTTGATGGTTTTGTTTGAGATCATGTTCACTGTTATGGTGTCATGTCTGTTCGTCAAGAGAGAAGAAATGCACGTCATCGCTCCGATATTATATTTTCCTCTCTGTCTCTCTTTCCAGGTTTCATGTGTAGAAGCTTGAAGCTCGAGACTCAGCCGTCCGGCGGAGGGAGAGAAGCGAGTGATTTGTAGGAGGAGTGATGAATGAGAGAAAAGTCAAGTGGGGATAAAATAGAACAGATCATTCCTCTCACTAGAGTCGAAGGATGAAGCCCAGCACAAAATAACAAGCCAGCAGTGTTGGAGTAAATAATAAATGGATAGATAGATAGATAAATAAAGAAAGAAAGAAAGAAAGAAAGAAAGAAAGAAAAGCACTGCTTCTAAACTTAAAATAGAGCCGGAGAAGATAAAATAAAGAAAATGGGGCTTTCTGCTTAATTGTGAAAATTGTTCAGATCCACATGAGAAATGTTCATAATGGTTTTATACGTGTCTAAAAATTTTTTTTAAAAGGCCTCAGGACAGAGGAGTGTAAACCTTGTGGTTTCTCAATAACCTGACAAGCTGTGTGTGTGTGTGTGTGTGTGTGTGTGTGTGTGTGTGTGTGTGTGTGTGTGTGTGCACCGTGAGTCTGTTTATCACAAAATTAAAAGTATCTATAAATGGATGAAAAGTATGATGCGCCTTGCTTTAAGAAATAAAATATTGTAATAGTTTACATATGGCTGTGGTATGAGAGGAATAAAACACTCAGGGATGTGCTGTTATTGGAAAATAATCAGCGTTAGGGTGTTAACAGTAACTCTGCTTCATCACACTACCCCCATCACTGATTATTTTCCTACAACAGCATGACAGGGAGTGTTTAATTCATTACTTATTAATTTATTTACTTAAGTAAATAGCAAATTCCAGTAAGAAGCAAAACAGGACCATTTTAATGTTTGAAATTCTTCAAAAATATTTATAAACATGCCTAAGACTATACTATGAGAAAATGTGAATAGAGAGAGAGAGAGAGCAACAAACAATATCATCCACCAACATGCATAGAGTGGAAAAAATAAGGGCCCTCCTGGGAGTGAACAAGAGGAACAGGATACAGCAGCAACCAGGCATCATTAGAGAAAGAGAGAGAGAGAGAGAGAGAGAGAGAGAGAGAGAGAGAGAGAGATGGGCAGGAGAGAAGGAAAAGAGTGAAAGAATGAAAGAGTAAGATAAAAAAAGATTTTAAAAAGAGTAAAATAAGGATAGGAAAAGGAAAGAAAGAGGTGAAAGACAAGAGAAAAGTATAACGGAATCAAATACAGAGTAAGAGGTGAACAGAGAGGAGGCACTGAGAGAGAGAGAGAGAGAGAGAGAGAGAGAGCGGGAGAGAGAGAGAAAGAGAGAAAGAGCATTTACATAAAGTATCTGAAGAATGTTTCAGTGTAAACCATGTATATTTAATTATCACTGAATCTTTCTTCCCTTTTGTCTTTCTTTCTCTCTTTCTTTCTTTCTGACCTTGGTGTCATGCTTACAAATTGTTAAGTTCAGCAGAAAAGATAAAGGTTAAAGCCTCACCATGCACACGTAACTGAACTCTAAAAACAGCCCTAAATGAACTCCAGATGTTGCCTAAAGTCCATGTTATTACTATGCAATAACCGGTAATAACTGTAATAACAGCGAGGTAGCAGATTAATTGTCTCACTTAGTAGGAGGAAGCAGAACACTGAGGTAACTGGAATTCACAAACAGCTGGAGAGTGAAATATTCATCACCCCCCCCACACCCCACCCCCGCCCCCAGATCTGCAGAACAAACATTAGTGTAGAATTGAGTATGCATGACCGTTTGATCTTCCTGACACTGCAAAATTCCCAGCATGCCTCAGTCAGAGCGCTCGCCAAGGGAAACATGCCAAGATTCAAAGCAGCCTTGGCAACGAGATTGGAGATGGAGCCGTCTCTTTCACTCTGCTTTCTCAGAGAGAGATTATCAGTCCACTGTAGACGCATCCCAAACCGTGCTCACTATAGGCCGCATAAACACCATCATCAGTCCACTGTCATAAACCGCAGGCCCTATATAAACCACACACTCTATTCATAATATACAGTACGTGTGTGCCTCATAAACACCATTATAAACAATGGGCATATCAAAAAACCACATAATAAACACACTGTTAATATTTTGGTAAATTTACGGGGGGAAATTAAAACCATGGTATGTTTTGATATCTCTGTAAAGATCAGAAGACTGCAGCTTGAAGACGTGGTTGATGACGAGATGTCTGCATCTCATCCTCGGCCACGTCTTCAAGCTGCAGTCTTGAAGAAGTGCAGTCTCGATCGTTTGTAGCAGTGCTTTTTTTTTGACTGTAGCATTGGTATGCCGTGTTCTTCTCCGACCACAGAAACACATCATTATGCAAATGAGGCAAGTTTAATGGAGGAAGGCGAGGTTAGTGTTTTATGATTATTAATGCCTTTCGCCTGCAGCTCAGATCAGCTGACCTCGCTGAAATATTTACATCATAAACACTGCGAGATATTGGGTGGAGGCGTGGTGGTGGGTAAGGGGGTGAGGTGGTCTGGGTTTGGGTAGCGGCAAGGACTCGCATAAAGTCACACACAAACACAATCTTCTTGTGCAGGAAAATTCACTGAATACGTTCATCGTTGAAACTCAGCTGGAGATTTGTTCATGAGAATTTCGTCAAGATAAATATTTAGGTTCACCGTGTAGCTAAACTCTGGAACATTATACAATCCCTAAGCTCCGCCTCCAAAGATTTGACAATGAAACGGTAGTAAAAACACTTCAAACTTGTTGTCTTTACTGCAAAATTAAGCTAGACTAAAACGAACACACGAGGTTCTCACTAGCTAGCTAACATGTATTAATGAACTTCTTTGAATATATTATTGTTTCCATAGTGACAGCTTGTTTGCAGGGACTCGTAAGGTGGAAAAAACATGTGTAATGGTTGATACGGTGAAGTTTTCTGTAAGGAGGCATTTATGTAACGGTTACGGAAGGAGTCTCCAGTGTCAGCACTTTCTAACAGTCAGAAGTAAATCTGTAACTTAAAGGTTTCCAGCATGTTCAGGACGGAGTAGTTTACGCTTCTTTACGGCTTTGTGGCAACATGACAAGCTAGAGTATGTTTTTTTGTCTTGTTAACTTCAAGAGAGTGAGAACAGGAACTGACTTGTTTAAATGTAACCATAAACGGATCAAACATAATACAGTAATACATGTAAGTCTTTTTTGTTGTTTGACTATATACAGTAGGGGGAAATAAGGAACATGAGATGGTTCTTGTGTGACACCTTAGTAACGAAAAGCCTTTTTATAGACCATCAATTTACTAACCCAGATGGTATTAATTTGCACAGATAGGAGGCATACGGATTTCAGCCGGTTCCTTGCCTTACCTTGGCTTGGAGAACTGCTTTTTTTTAGCATGTTCAATACTTTTTCCCGTGTCATTCCACTTCATTACACATAACTTTATTTATGGACTTTAATGTTGTGAATTCTTTATATTTCCGGATTTCTTGAGTTAATACTGAAGTCTGGTGAAAATTTCATGTGAATAACCTCACTGGAAATATATTTACTGAAAAAAATGTTGACACGTTCAATACTTATTTCCCCTACTGTATTATATAATTAATATTAAAATTAAAAGAAATGATAATGGTGATGAGTTACCTACCGATGAGTGGTGATAAAGTGAATTATGGGGATCAGTTAATTCTCTTTTTTCAGAGTTTGTCAGTGCAGTTCTAATGAGCTTTATGACCATGATGATATTGGGTCAATCATTTAATTGTGGTTATAAAACAGCCTCTGAATTAAATAAATGTTTAAGATAAATTCTGAACACACACACACACACACACACACACACACACACACACACACACACACACACAAGTAGTGTGACTCATATATGTATCAGTCAGCCAAAGCAGTGTTGTATCTCTTCTTCCTAATAATATTTTTAGCTCCTCCCTGTCAGGATGTTCCATCTCTCTCTCCCCTTAGCAGCAGGGTGTTTGCCATTACGAGGGCAGTGCCAGGCTCTGCGTGGGCATCGAGGTCCAGCCGGAAACAAAAAGACAGAGCTTCTGGACGAGTCACAGTATGAGCAGTGCTGAGTGTTGAGCTCGCACTCCTCCACAGACACCATCGCTCCGTCCAGCACAGTGCTACTGTTCCTGCAAAGATCACTTCACACAATCATAAAGATTTATTTTTCTTTAGATCTCCAGGCCGCTAACAAAAATGCTTAAAGGTCCATTTCCACATGGTGCTTTTATAGTAAAATGATCAAAAACAGAGTGGTGAGATGAAGCAGAGTCACCATTATCATCCAGACGTTGATTATTTTCCTATAACTGCATGTCCGCAGGGGTTGTGTTTCTTCTATACCACAGCAGTTTGTCATAGTACAATCATGTACAATCATGTCATAGTACATGTCATTCACTTATAGTTACATTTCATGTTTTGTGAAGCAGGTCAGTTCCTGTTCTCACTTACATTAGAGCTATAAACAGTCGTTACCTCACCAGCCCTTCCTTTTCTCTCTCTCTCTCTCTTGCAGTTAATAAGACCAAAAAAAAAAACACAACAACAATAAACCGCAAAGTGTAAACTCCTCTGTCCTGAACATGTCGGAAAAGTTAAAGTTACAGCTTTAGCTCTGACTGTTACAAAGCTCTGACACTAGAGACTCCTTCCATAAATGCTAAATAAACTCCTCCTTACAGAAAACCTCACCACGTCAACATTTCCTTTTTAAATCTGTTCATGTGGAGCACCTGCCGTGCATGTCTCTGTGAACAAGCAATTGCTATAGAAACGATAACATATCAGAACGAGAGCATTAATAGAAACCTGCTGTCAGAGCTACTGTTATAGAAAATTAATCAGCACCTTCTGACCAATCAGCATCCAGATTTCAACAGAGCTGTGCTATCGGATCCTTAGACATTAAAAAAACAAACAAACAAAAAAACATGTTCTAAAATGATTTAATCGAACTAATATTTTCAGAGAAATGTATTAAGCTAATGCTACTAACAATGCTTCAAACGTGGTACAAACATAATATACGTAATACGCAATATATAAACATAACGTACTTAAAAACACATTGTTAACCTTTGTTAATTAGCTGATCATTACTATGAATCTTGAATTCTAGCCATGAAATGTGGTATCTTTTGGAGTGTTGACAGGGCATTTGGTCATGCACACACACACACATACACACACACACACACACACACACACACTAATTAAACAGAGAGCATGTTGTAATGACCTTCCCTGTCTATGTTTGAGCAATTACACACGTGCTAACCTTTCTCATATTGACTAGCCTCATTAACCTTTCACCTCTCTCCCTGGGTTCTGTTCTTCCAGTTTCCAGTAGAGTTTGGAGATCAAACCAACGTACATCACGAACACATCCATCAGCTGTCTCCATGACTAACATGGAAATTCAACACAGTCAAACGCAAAAACATGTATTACATACAAGACCTTTATCTTTTACACTGTGTCTTTTCATTAAAACTGAATAGTAATTAAATCACTTCTCAACTACGGTAATGTCTCTATACCATTTACAAGAGTCTTTAGTTAATGATATTTAATTTTCTCATGATATTCCTTACTGAACTTGTGTTTGTTCTATACTCATGAGTTTTTGGACAGCTCCATGTTTGAGCATTTCCACTTCACAGCTACAGCTGTTAAACTGCAGCTTGGGCTTCATGTGGAGTATTCGGTAGCCATGTGCCAGGGACAGTTTACACGATGAGCTACAGCTTCTGAGAACTGAACATTCATTTCAGATCAATCGTGCGTGCTTTCTTTGGCCTGATCAAGCATCTTTTCAGCTGAGCTTGCTCACACACTCACTCAGGATGGATGCTATGTCTATGAAAAGACGAAAACTTATCCAAAATGCATGTGTTTCAGTGTGACGATGTAGAAACTAGACAGATAAAGATGACATTCACTGTGTCACCAGAATTTGTGCTGGAGACAAAACAACCGATTTATTGTGTGAAGGAATATGGGAGCACATGAGCATGAACCAGAGAAGAGAAGAGAAGAACGAGAGAAGATAGAGGAAGAATAAAAGGAGAAGGGAAGAAACAAGATGAGAAAAGCAAGATAAGAAAGTAAGAACGAAAGAGAAGAGAAGAGCAGACATGAGACAGATAGAAAAGCAAAAGGAGAAACGAAGAATAACCAGATGAGACGAGAAATAAAAAGAAAAGAAGAGTAGCGCATGTGGCACATGACAGGCTGAGATGAAGTGTATATGTGTGTGTGTTAGTTACTGTACAGAGATAATTATAGAGATTAGAGAATGAGAGAGAGAGAGAGAGAGAGAGAGAGAGAGAGAGAGAGAGCGTGCGAATGAACACACATGGCTCTAATGAGGAAGACAAGTGCTTCACCATGCACTTCAGCAAGTGCCACCTCATTCAGAAACGTTCACACAAATCAGCACTAGATATACACACTTATTATATACAGTGGGGGAAATAAGTATTGAACATGTCAACAATTTTTAGTAAATATATTTACAATGAGGTTATTCACATGAAATTTTCACCAGACATCAGTATTAACTCAAGAAATCCGGAAATATAAAGAATTCACAACATTAAAGACCGTAAATAAAGTTATGTGTTATAAAGTGGAATGACACAGGGAAAATGTATTGAACACGCTAAGAATAAGCAGTTCTCCAAGACAAGGTAAGGCAAGGAACCAGATGAAATCCAAAAGTAATTATACCCCCTATATGTGCAAATTAATATCAGCTGGGTTAGTAAATTGATGGTCTATAAAAAAAGCTTTTTCGTTAGCAAAGCAAAGAGCTCTCCCAAGACCTTCGCGACTTTATTGCTGAGAAACATATTGATGGAATCGGATACAGACGTATGTCAAAACTTCTGAATCTTCCAGTAAGCACCATTGGGGCCGTTATCCACAAGTGGAAGCAACATCACTCCGTCATCAACCGGCCATGCACAGGAGCTCCTCACAAGATTTCTGACCAGGGAGTCAGAAGAATAGTCAGAAGAGTAGCCCAAGAGCCAAGGACCACTCAGAAAGAGCTCCAGAAACACTTGGAGGCAGCAGGTGCCATCGTCACAGAGAATACACTAGGCAATGTGCTCCACTGCTCACGCTCACCCCGCAAGACTCCATTACTAAAGAAAAGGCATGTCAAAATTTGTTTAAAGTTTGCTACAACTCTATGTAAACCTATGAAATACTGGGAGAGTGCATTCTGGTCAGACGAGAGCAAAATTGAACTTTTTGGCTGTCATACTACGCACCATGTTTGGAGAAGAAATGGCACTGCACATCACCCTTAAAACACTATACCAACAGTGAAGTTTGGAGATGGAAGCATCATGGTGTGGGGCTGTTTTTCATCACATGGTACTGGCAGACTTCATATAATTGAAGGAACGATGAATGGAGCCCTTTACCGGGAGATTCTTGAGAAGAATCTGCTGCCATCCACCAGGATGATGAAGATGAGACAAGAGTGGACCTTCCAGCAGGACAACGATTCAAAGCTTTCAAAAACTTTCAATTGGCTTCAGAGAAAAAAATTCAAGTTGTTAGAATGGCCCAGACAATCACCTGACTCTAATCCAATTGAACAAGATTTAAATACAATATGTTTAGACTAATGGACCAAAATCACATCTGAATACTGCGGCCCATTAATTCTTCATACAGGAAGCGTCTTGAAGCTGTCATTACAAACAAAGGCTTCTCCACTAAGTATTAAATAAATTTCAGTTAGCGTTTTCAATGCTTTTTTTACTGTGTCATTCCACTTTATTACACATAACTTCATTTATGGAATTTAATGTTTGGATTTCTTTAAATGTGTGGATTACTTGAGTTAATACCAAAGTCTGGTGAAAATTTCATATGAATAATGCTTATTCCCCCCCGCTGTGTGTGTATATATATATATATATATATATATATATATATATATATATATATAATAACAGTCACATTCATGGGAGCTGAAAATAGCACACACGTTACACATTCAGTCACGTGCTGCACTCTGTGTCTAATAATGAAGTTTCACCTACACCTACACTCTACCTGCCTTCGTCTCCATGTCCTTCAAGGGTTCCTGTCACGTTGCCCTTAGGAAAAATTCCAACAGAATTCCCACTGGTATCCATGGGATAATGGGGGTCACCAGAGGAACTGGCTGAGAACTCACAGGTATGTGGGTATGGATGTATGAGATTTTGTTAAAATGTATGATATTCATAGAGAAGATATCGAATCCTCTTTGAAACTCACATGAAGCGCACATGATACTGACATATAAATTCCCTGAAAACCTTTAGGACACCATCGCACTTCCATGAACTTCCAATTTAATGTAAAGCATATTTCACACAGGACATCCAGGAGACATCCAATAGAAATCGGAACATGTTCTAATGAGTAGCCCATTCAGTCGATACTTTTGAACCAATTGCTCTTTAATAAATAAAGATATGTAATAGTTGGTACATTGCTGTGGTTTAAGAGGAGGAATGATACACTTCAGGTCATGCTGTTATAGGAAATAGCTCAATAGTGTGACACTCACACAAAATATTAATCTCTGTGCTAGCATATAGCACACACAAAGTGTTCTTCAACTAAATAAGTTAAAAGAAGCAACCCTGAAGTGACCCTGACAACACAATGAATAAAAATTATACTGCAATAAATAAAATGTGGTATGTCTGGTATGCAGAACAGTGCTGCCATTTTCCTTAAAGTATGGTATTTAGTATTTAAATTATGCTAGCAATCTGTCTGCTCATGAAAAAAAAAAAAAACAAACAAAAAAACAAGGCCGCTTAACACATGGCCAACCTGAATTCTCGCCAGCATGCTTTCAGTGGGATTCAAGTGCTGGCACCTAGAATGTAATCACTGCAGGAATTTTCCATGAGTTTTTAAAGAGAATATGCTGGAACAATTTGTCCAGCGAACTTTGAAAATGTTAGCTTGTTGTTGCTGAATGCTTGCGTGCCATTTGCACCAGCTAGCACACCACTAGATGATTGGTCACCAAATATCATGCAAATTTATACAAATTTCCAAACAAATAAGGAAAATTCATTTTGATTACATCATACGTTAGGCAGAATGTAAAAAAAAAAACAATGCATGAAACTGTGAAATACTACAAATGATTGTGCTCATAGCACAAAAAATACAACCATATCCAGTATAATGTCATGGAAAACAGTTTTTCTGTCAAAGCATAAAATCCGATCCATTGTTAATGGTTAACCATTGTTGCCTAATCCAAGAACTGTAAGAACAGTTAAATTAGAGTCCAATCCAAGCAAATAGCCAGTTTAGAAAAAATGCAATCAAAGCATGAAGCTATTTACCATAAGCGGAGCCAAATTCAAATACAGAGCCTTTGATTTAGAGTCTAATCGAAGCACGGAGCCATTAGAGTCAAAGTGTAGAGACACTGAGTCCAAACCAAGTAACGAGCCATTAGCCAATCCAAGCATAGAACAATTTAAGCAGAATCCGGGCCAAACATGGCGTGATTAGAGACCGATCCAGGCATAAAACAATTCAAGTAGAATGCAATCTAAGTCTAGAGCTATTAGTATCCAATCTAAACACAGAGTCAATAAACTGTAGTCGAGACTATGTATAGTCCTGTTGAGGTAGAGTTCAGGTCAAACAAAATACACTCGAGTCCAAATTCAAACTGTGGGCTATTAGTTACCAATCAAAATATACAGTAGATCTATTAGTGTCCAATCTAAACATAGAGCTAATAGTGTCCAATCCAAACAAAGAGCTATTAGTGTCCAATCCAACTATAGAGCTATAAGTGACTAATTCACACATAGAGCTATTAGTGTCCAATTCACACATTGAGCTACTAGTGCCCAAATTCAAACATAGAGATAAATGGTAAATGGTCTGTTCTTATATAGCGCTTTTATCCAAAGCGCTTTACACTGGATCTCATTCACCCATTCACACACACACACACACACACACACACACACACACACACACACACACACATCAACATTTGCAGGGCTGCTATGCAAGGCACTAACTTGACATTGGGAGCAACTTGGGGTTCAGTGTCTTGCCCAAGGACACTTCGGTATGTGGAGTCATGTGGGCCAGGAATCGAACCACCAACCCTATGATTAGTGGACAACCCGCTCTACCACCTGGGCCACAGCCGCCCGCAATCACTAAGAAAGAGATATTAGTGACCAATCCAAACATAGAGCTATTACTGTCCAAACCAAACATAGAACTATTAGTGTCCAATCCAAACATAGAGATATTAGTATCCAATCCAAACATAGAGCTATTACTGTCCAATCCAAACATAGAGCTATTAGTGTCCAATCCAAACATAGAGATATTAGTATCCAATCCAAACATAGAGCTATTACTGTCCAAACCAAACATAGAGCTATTAGTGTCCAATCCAAACATAGAGATATTAGTATCCAATCCAAACATAGAGCTATTACTGTCCAATCCAAACATAGAGCTATTAGTGTCCAATCCAAACATAGATATATTAGTGTCCAATCCAAACATAGAGATATTAGTGACCAATCCAAACATAGAGTTATTAGTGACCAATCCAAACATAGGGCTATTAGTATGATTGGACTTCATTAGAAATGATTACGTGAATTCTCATGAATTTGCGATCATGCCACCATATTCGATTTTCCCCCTCCCCCCATTAAGAGGATAAACAAGGCTTTACATGTTTATGTCACGCATGTACTGTGGGGTAGCTCAGAATGTTTTGTCACTTTTGTGCCGAAATGATTGCACACATCTGCATAGTATTTACTGGCCCTTTGGGAGGTATTAAAAATTTGTGTAATTAACATGTATCTTTGCTACAAGGTACAGTAGTATACACACACACACACACACACACACACACACACACACACACGCACAGTGCTGCCTATCACACACGGCACTTCTACCCAGCTGACTTAATGACTCTTAATGACTTCTTAACGACTTTTTAATGACTTCATTATACTGATCCTGCCTGTGCCACACACAGACTCACAAACAAGCTGGAAAACCCTGGAGATGTAGGATATCACTAGTACCTGCTCTACGTTCTGCACACTCGTTCTCAAAATAATCCCTCTGTATGTGTGTATTATGAGACGAGCCTTGTCTGGGGCTCATTAGGGAATTCAGCAGGATGGAATAAAATAAAAACGCAATATACTGGAGTTAAGTAGGCTCGCTGTTTGAGCGGTGGACTTAGGGATGGATATGAAAAGGGAAAGAAAGGAAATGAAAGAGGAGTTAAATGAACAGAGATAGCAAATTAAACCTCATCTATTCAACACACTGTTTGTAGAAACTCTAACAAGTGAGGGTGATTTTATTACATTTCATTAAACAATGATGTGCTAAGGCCACGCCCTTAAACTTTTTTTATTCACACTTTGTAAAGATGTATTGTATATACTTTTCTCTAATTTCAGGATTTTGCAATTCATTTGACTGTTACAAAGAAGTGACACTGGAGACTCCTTCCATAAATGTTGATGAAACATCTCCTTACAGATATCTTCACCGCATCAACAATCAATACGTTTACATGGACAACAATAATCTGATATTAACCCGATTAAGACGATACTCTGATTATGAAACTAGCATGTAAACAGCAATTATTGATGACCTTAATCTGACTAAAGTCATACTCGAAGTAAACACAAATGGAATTAAGACGTGTGGAGTATTCCTGTTTTAGTCGCATTATCGACGTGCATTACAGACATGTACACACCTTAATCACACTATTAACGTCGTGTGGGAGTTTTCACCGCATTTTGTGACAGGACACGTACACACACGGCAGTGCTCAACCGTTTGACGGCAAACAAGAGAGCATGGTGCTTCCCAAACTGCGTACTTACCTAATATATAGTAGGCAAGATACACGTATATCAGCTGCTATATAGTAGGTAAGTGCGCGGTTTGGGATGCACCCACGGCTTCAAGCAGTCGTCTATTTGCACATATAGTATGACAAATAATTAACTGCACTTCGTAAAATTAAAAATAAAAACACCCAAAACTGTATACTGTACCATAACGAAGACCAACTATATGTTAATACATGAAATTCTGGAAGGAACATCGGACGGCGTGGCGTGGGGACATAATAACGTGTGACATTAATCGCTCTATGTTCTATAACATGTAAAAGAGGAACATGAAAGGAATGTTCTAAAAGCAGCTCATGTGAACACCTTAATCACAATATTGTCTTATTCGGAATAAGCTCAATAATTAGATTACTGTTGTCCGTGTAAGCATAGTCAATGTCTGAGCAGTTAATTCTCTAAAACTAAAACTTAGTCGACAGCACTGCGGTGTACATGATGTTAGCTCAGCACAGACCAGGCCAGTTTTCACCCAGTTTACCTTGACAAGTGCATAAAGGTGACTTGCGCTAATGTGTGTGTATAAGGACGTGAGCAGTGTGTCAGGACCCCTTGTACTCTGTCAGAGACACAGCCGTTCAGGCAGAAGAATCCGGATGTGGACAGCAGCTTAACGGTGCCGAATCTTTTGAGGTCACACCAAAGTCGCAGATCCACAAAGCCCATCAGTTTCCATTTCACTGATGCTGCGGTTTTACAGCCAGCTGATGAGAAAACCACGAGGCAGAAAAAAAGCTGTCAGTGTGCACTAAGTTATCACATTAAAATCTGTTATTCTTTTCACAAAACGCATGAAACCTGTTGCCTAATCATTCTTTCCTCCCTGCCACTGCTATCAGCGGGTCAGTGAACTCCATCATGCATATGATGATTAGATTGTATATCTGTGTTGAAGAGAGAAAAAAAGAGACTTTCTGAAAGGGAAAAGGACAAGGGAGCACATCTTTATTTGTGTTTACATGTTTACAGCAGAGAGCTTGCTTTTTTTTTTAATGGTAGTGACAACACCTACATGGCCTGTGCCTCCACCTGCAGCCAAACATTCATACAGTGTCCTTAAAAATGTTAATTTATTACCAGAGAAACATTTAAGAAGATTGTTAATTAAAATATTTTTAAATGTAAAAAATAACATGTCACATGTCTCAAAAACACATAAAACTGTATGAGTATCAGTTTCATGTAGTTAAAAACCTGACAAAATTTGCAAAATTTTATTGTTTGGAAATGCTAACTACTTCATCAAACAGGAGGATCTGCTCCAGAAGCCACACTACCTCGTGTTTAGAAAACTAGAGCTGGTGAACTACAACCATTTTAAAAAAAAAATTATGAGTTTACCCATTCATCCGTGAATTTTCTGTGCTAGACAGATTGTCATACTTGTCTCTCCAAACCAAATGGTGAACTAATCATGCAGTCTGGTCTGCAAAGGCTGAACAGCTGCTCTTCCGTCATCTTCTGATTTAACAACTTTTTAACACATGGGATCCGCAGAGAAACACGAACAGCGTATCAGATAATGGGCAAGCTGACATGAATCTATACTACATTTGCACTTTTTACAATGCCAGATAGGAACGTATGTATGTGCCAGTGTTGGCAAAGAAGGAACTAAAATGAGCTCTGGTGTAATCTGTCCCTATGGCAACGGTTATCAGAAACCTATCAGAGATGAGTGTGAGTTCTGAGTCTAAAGAGAGCAGTGTGATAAGTCATTTTCATGTTCTGGGCTCTAATAGAGCCAGAGATCTTTTTGGGGTCTATCAAAAGTTGCAATGACCTTGTTTGATTTTTAATAGGTATAAAGTGTTAAACCCATTTCATAACATTACATTTACAAACATACGACCCCGTTTCAGATTGTTGTCTGTTAAGAGCTTTTTTGTGTTACCATTTGAGTTAAAAGGTGCAGCAATGATGATACACAACTCTATATTTCCTACTTTGTTTGTTTAAATTCATACAAATGTACAATTAATAAACCGAGTTCCAAAAAGAAAAATGTTGTTTTCTTGTCAGACCTGAAGCTTGAACCTAAATCTCTGTATAAAACTGGTCTGCTTTATTGGCTGCAGTTATTCAATTTCAGCTAAATCTGGCAATTTACAGTGGCATGAAGCAAAGCAACCCCTGGCAAAGGAAAGTGTGTGGAGTTTAACTTTATCAAAATGTCATGATGTACCAACTACCAATGGGAGTGAAGGGCGGTGGTGCGCGTCTTCTTTTCCCCACTGTGAAACATCTGTGTTGTTGTTGTTGTTGTTGTGGTTTTGCATTCCAAATTATCGCTCCTATTCCTTTTTATTTTTTACTCTGATTATGACACTATAGACAGAGAAGCACTGCATGGATGCAGGATGAAGGAACCTCACTGGATATTCATACTTCCATGTACGTGCAATTCTGTGCACCAGTTTCCAAAGGAAGCACAAACCTTTGAACAGTGACATAAGTTTTTTGTGGGCAAAATACAGCAACTGGATTGAGAAAGAGTACACAGCACAATGTTTTAAGTGTTATTAGCAAGTTAGCGGTTAGGAAATGAGAGATGCTTGTATGTTTGCAGACGGGGCAGAGGAAAACCTTTGGGGTTGTGTGGCTACTCAAGGCTGTGGCGGGATGAGCACAGACACTCAGGAGGCAGAATAGGTGCAAAAACAAGTGGCGTTTTATTTTAGTACGTGTGGGAAGGGGAATTGTGAGGGCCAGAGGTCCCTGGATGAAGGTAATGTTTGGCGCTGTCTTTGCACCGTGGGGAGCAGCAATCTGGCTGGAGCAGGAGCGTGGTGCTGGCAGCAGGTACCAGCCAATGGTGCAACTGGGCCAGGGAGTGTCTTCTTTGCTGTTCACGCCTTCTATGTCGGCGTCTGGAAGGTAAACGGTGACCTCTCTGTGCTGCCGCATACCTTTTATATCCTCCTGATATCTGCTGGATGGTGAGTACCTGCCGCTGCACTCATTGGCCACCAGTGGTGTGTGTTTCCACCTTGCAGCCATGCACTTTCAAGCTGTCCAAAACACTCGAGGTGCTGAAGCAGAGCTGTCTGTTCAGTTGCAGCCGTGCGAGGAGCGCGTCGACTTTTGTGTGCATGGGCTGCATGCTTGCCATCACATGTCGGTTCTTTGCATCCACATAAATGGCCATAAAGTATGCAGTTACATTTGTGCAATGGCTGCCATTGCTGGCCATTGCATTGTTGATATACAAAATTGATTTTCCAACAACAGGCAAGAAAACCTTGGAGCATATCCACCACTGAAAAACACTGGGAAGGCATAAAATTCTTATTAAATGAATCTGCAATCATGATAACATGCTGGAAGGAAATTGTGTGACCTTCTGGTACATTGGGAAATACATGATAAATCAAAGGAAAAACCAAAATGCAGTGTCTCAACTGTGAGAGCAGCTTAAATGCACCTTAGCATCAATTCTCCGAGTCTCTGAAACTGTAATGGAGGAATGGAGCACTGTTCTGCCAAAAGATATTCCCTCAGTTGGTGAGTTTTGATAATGGTGGATAACAATGCTGTCTAACTCATCACTCCAAAATCACTTGGGTTTGTATTAACCACATTAGCATCTTTTAGTTGTAAGTTTAATAAAAAGAAAAAGACATGCAATATTATACAAATATACACAGTACAAATGAAGGAAAAAAATAAGGCAATTGGATAATGAGTGAAATAGAATTGAGTGGGCAAAAGAGCATACCTCATTAACAAACAAATAGCTAAACTACCATGCTAACATTGAACATTGGAGAATGTCTGTAGAGAAGCTTTATAGTTACATTCTGATCAACCCCTTGGTTGATCCTGATCCTTGAAGTGACTTTATTCTAGGCATCCATTCCAATTCACACCCCCATGGACAGCACTCGGGAACAACAGGCTAGCTCATAAAAGTCATAGTGTTGTGCATTCACGGAACGTCCTCCAAAGTTCAAAGCATGATTTTACAATGGATTTGACACCAAAGATGACCTAGTTTCTGAGGTTCTCATGCATTTCAAGAAAATGGAAAGCATGCAATTGTCAATGATTGCAAAGTCCATGAAAAAGGAGGTAATGATTGTCCTGAGTGATTTTGCAATTTGATGTTTTTGAAAGGAAAATGCCAGTGATGTAATTTCATAAAAGATTGGTTAACTTTCTGTCCCATTGTTTTTCTGGAGAGACAGACTTATCTTTCCTGGTGCTGCTGGTCATCCTGGTTGTTGCGTATCTTACAGATGACCTCGAGTGAGTTTTAAAGGGCAGTTTATGACCATCGCAGGCAGGCAGAAAGTAGAGTTGACATAAATGAGAAATGTCCTTTAGTGCTCTAATACCAGAGCCCTGCTGATCCTGTGTCAAGCTGTCTTGCTATGATTAATGGTTGGATAAGAAAGGCATAATTTAGGGGCTATACGACTGGCCAAGTTCTCATATTAGCACCTATTAGTGACGGTTTAAAAGATGTACCAAAGATGGCAGACAATTTTTTATGTTATTTTTATATTTCCTACTTGGTTTGTTCAAACCTTAATGAATGTACAATTATGAGACAGTGTTGCAAAATGAGCCTTGTTTTCATGTCAGACCTGAAGCCTAAACACCTGAGCCTCTATATAAAACTCATCTGTCTTTATTGACTGAAACGCCAGCAATGCAACATGATGAAGCACCCAGAAGTCATTCATTTTCAGCTAAACCTGGCAATTTACAGTGACATGAAGCAAAACAGCCCTTGGCTATGGAAAGTGGGTGGAACAACCAGTGCAAGGTTTCAAATAAGAAGCCAAGAGATATGCAGACTACCTTTTGAATTTTTTTTTTACTCAATCTGTGTTATTTGTTCTTAGTCATTCCTGAACCAGTAAGTGAATCTTGATGTCCAACTATAGACTTGAAGAAGGGCTTTGATGTAGATGTGTGCATCAGGACTGGGATCCCACAGGATACAACAAAAAAGTGGCAGGAGCAGGCAGTCCAATATGAAGCTGGTAGGCCAAACAGAAAGGACACGTGAGTCAGAAGAGCCACTTATACACACACACACACACACACACACACACACACACACACACACACATATCACACACATATATATAAATATATTTCCTAAAACACCCAAAATCCAGACACATTTTGTGTCTGAGATGAACAGATGGAAGCATTAGCGAGGAAAACGTTTCCGTATTTCCATCCATAGCTGTCAGTGCTCTGATGAGTGTCTTTGGTAGAATTTTTTTAAGTGACTCTCTCTCTCTTTCTCTCTCTCTCAGTGTTCCAACAGATGATGAATCCACTTGCTGCTTTCGGATAATGAAACAGTGGGTGTCACTTTATCTTTTTCCTCATCCCCCCATCTGTGACTCTGCATTTCAGCCCTCGCTCCACTTGTTTTTCCTCGGTTTTCATTTTCCCTCCTTCCGTTCATCATTCCTTTTATCAGCCCACACCTCTCATTTCATACTCTTTCTATCGGTCCTTCCATTTTTCGTCACTTCCTCCACTGCTTAGATTTTCTGTCTCATTTTCTCTCACTTCTTTCTTCTCATCTGTGTCTTTTAATCTTTTTCTTTCTACACCTTTACAATCCTTTCAGTAAGCATATTTTTGTGATCATAGCCCACAATCCTCTGTTTTCAGATCTCATTCACTCCATTTTCCCCACTGCAGCTTCCCACCCAAACAAATGTCATTCAAGATCCATTGTAATTTTTTTTTTTTTTTTGGATTTCATATGAATGAAGTAATTAAAGCTAACCTCATCCATTAAACATTTCAACAACCTTATTATGGGTGGTTCCTGCAAAACTTTCTATGCAACATGCTGTACAGACACAGGGATATACACAGGAAGAGGTTAAACAGTATTTAAGATTATGCTTTGCAAAGACATTGTCAGATGTTATAATAACAATAACACTCAGGAATTCCTTCTGAATCAATCAAGTGATTCAGTAGTATTTATTATTTCTGTTCTGCACATTGTTTTTAAAGTGAGAAAGAACATGTACATGTATTGTCCTACTCTGATAGCAAATTGCATGTTCATATTCATATTCATATGAAACTGAATAAATTATAACCACTCATGCGATCAGATCAGCTAAAAAGCTATTTGGATTGGATTAGTTTTACATGGGGTAGTGGATAATTTAATTATTCCCAGAGTATTGCTGGGATTTCCATCCCATACAAATTTGTCAAAGCAGTCTTTTTTTTTACAGACTGCATGTACGTGCATCTGGAAAGATTATGCCATTCTATAAATTGACCAGTAGAAATAATCCGATGTAATATTTATCCCATCCTCATTGACAAATCAGGTAAAGGAAAGTGGAAAGACCTTTTGTGTTTTTTCTTCAGTAGAAGAACACTCCAGGAAGCAATTGCTCTTTTCTCTTGAGTGTCACCAAAGCCCAAACAAACCCAAGTCCAAGTTTGAAAGCAGAACAATAAAATATAGACGATGTTTAAAAGCATGTGTTAGAGAAGCGAAGCTTCAGGGGTTTTAGGTAGGTTATTGACACAGGTACAGTCTACAGTACATTAATTTTATGATGGTGTGACCTATTAATGATCATGCACAACTTCAAGCGCAGCCATGTGCCCTACAACAAGCGCAATTAATTTGCATTCGCGTTGACTGTAATCGGCTTGGAATTCTTAGTGTAACAAGCTGGGGTACATTTGTGATCTATAGAGAGATCACTTATCCCATGCAAATCAATCAGACATACCATAGACGTCCTCCAGCAACATTACTTATCTAGAAATCTTATCCTGTCCAAACATGATTCAGTGGCGAGAGTGAGTTAGGTCTGTGAGGTGTCTCACAAATAAAAATGTCCACAGACTCCACTGCCTTCAAGTCCTCTCATCTTTCAAATGAGGTGAGTCATGCTAGTACTTTACGGATTTGCAATCATGAGACAGTGTTGCCTTGTCTTTTCATCATTTCTCTCCACACAGCCCACACTCAGTTGTCTAAATGAACACAGCCGGTGTTTCAGCATCATGGCTAATGCATGAGATTCTCATCATCCTCTAAGACATAAACTTTACTGCAATTATCTTTAGGACGAGGCGCAATATTTCAGAGTAGCACAAAATTACAGTTCCACAGGTTTCGATGAGACACACATGCTCTATTTCCAGCCTGTTATATTACTGCTGCACAATGAAACTGTTTATGCTGTAATTTAAAGTATTGTTAAAGATAACAAATCAGCTTGCTTCTGTGTATGTGTGTGTGTGTGTGTGTGTGTGTGTGTGTGTGTGTGTGTGTGTGTGTTTATGCAGATGTGCCCTAGGGGAAACACACATACACACACATGCACACACAGCTCTGAGTAAATGAACCAAGCTTTTCCCATTTGTCCTGGGCCAAGCCTGCATCACCGCCAGCACAGAGTCCTGCTCTCTGCAGCGACCTGGAGGCAACACCCTAACGACGAGCTGATGGAGGATTTGAATTCCTAATGACTAATCCTAAACCATAATAATCAAACTGTGTGAGAAATGAGTAGTGTAATAGATGAAGACTTCACCTAAGCATGTCATCCAAATGCTTTTTGACTATCCCTCCTCTCTCGTTGATACACTTTTAGGCTCCCAAGTGGCACAACAGAAAAGGGTTCACCCATTGTAAGGAGATTGCAAGTTTGATTCCTGACATCATACCACAGCCATCCGTGGCCCAGAGTCCAAGAGAATATAGTTGGCCATGATCTCTGATTGGGAGTGACGGACTAATCTCTCTCCACTGTCAACCAGAGTAACGCTAAGCAACAAATGGTAAATGGTCTGCACTTATATAGCACTTTTATCCAAAGTGCTTTACACTGTGTCTCATTCACCCATTCACACACACACACCAATGGTAGCAGAGCTGTCATGCAAGGTGCTAACTTGCCATCGGGAGCAACTTGGGGTTCAGTGTCTCGCCCAAGGGCACTTCGGCATGTGGAGTCATGCGGGCTGGGAATCGAACCGCCAATCCTACGATTAGTGGACAACTCGCTCTACCACCTGAGCCACAGCCGCCCAACAGGCATCTGTGGGCTCAAGTATGTAAAGCACAGCAGACATGCTGCATCACAGGGAGGAACATGATAATGATAATGAGTCTTTATTAATCACATATACATTAGAGCACAGTGAAAATCTTTTCTTCGCATCCCCTTGCATGTCAGGAAGTTGGGGTCAGAGCGCAGGGTCAGCCATGATACAGCACCCCTGGAGCAGGTAGGACTGTTGCTCAAGGGCCCAACAGTGGCAGCTTGGCAGTGCTGTGGCTTGAGCCCCCGACCTTCCGATCATTAACCCAGAGCCTTAACCGCCAAGGCACCACTGCCCTGAGATGTCACCAACATGCCGAGATGCAGTGAGGTGGCTTCACATATCTCAGAGACACGTGTTAGCCTTCACCCTTCCCAGTTGGTACTGTAATGTGATAGGGGAGAGCTGGCTGGTGGGTGGGAATTGGCAAATAAACAAATTTAGTGAGAAAATTGGGGGAAAAAAGCCCCAAACCATTTCTACAAAAGAGATTCTACAGATTCTGGCATCCACCAATTCTACAAGCTGTGCACAGGATTCCATCTCATCCACAATGTTCCAGACAATCTTGCATCTTGCCCATCCTTTGCATTGCTTCTATCAGAAATGGCTTTGGTCACTTACTGACTGCCTTCAAAATTGCAAGGGTAATAACTGTTATGACCCAGGGCAGGTTTTGGGTATTATTGGAATCAGTTGGTAAGCTGAAGAAGAATAGTGTGGCCAGTAATCACGAGGTACACAGTATTTATATATAGTGTTCTACAATGGATCATTGTAATGCCTTACTGTCTGGATGTTACAGTAGGCGCATAAACACACTCCAGTTAGTCCAGAATGCAGCTGCAAGAGTCCTTACTACTGCAGCTGCAAAATCTAACATGCCAGGAGAGTCAGCTGACGATGTCGATTGTCCTCCATATTTGTTTTTTCTTCTGAAGTCACATTTGATAAAAGGCGAGTTTCTGTGAGATCTCGTGTCTGTGAAATTGTTACTACAATCGGCAGGTCTGTGGTCTTGCGGTCTGGCCAAATCTTCTAGTATCTGCGTTTGGAGGATTATAACGTTAAAATACAGTTGAAACTGTCCTTATGTCTGTAGTCTCCCACGGTTTAAAATCAGTTAAGATAAAAAAAATCGTCTAGCGTGTCCCTGGCATAACACACAAAATGCTTCATACAAAACCATCATTCTTGGCAAAAATCTTTAAAATATGCCGCTGCACAGTGTAACAATCAATTAACATGGCTCTCGAGTTGGCGTGGTTGATGGTTTACTCGGCACGGGTCTGCTTCTTTCTTTCTTCTATCCTTTCCGCTTCCTTTCCTCAGTGCCGCTGATATGAGGCGAGATGTCTGGCAATGTAATCCCATTTGCCAGTCTGCACTTCTCTCCTTTGTGTCTAAAGTTTTATCGATGGTGCTGTTTATGATCAACTTTTTTCACATTCTTATCCAGAACAAAGTGTCACACTCCACGGATATGGGTGTTATCGAGAAGCTCGGTGGCACTAGATCGGCCTAACTGTCATTGGTTCCGCTCCTTCAATCTCAAAACTCGCCTGTCCATCTAGAAATTAGTGACCCAAAATGACATTGGTTTCTGTCTTAACTTTGGGAAGGACATTCACATTTTGCTCCGTACAGACTCTCCAGTGGTGTCCCACAAGGCTTACAGCTCGGTCTCCTTCTATACCCGCCCTCATACTGCTATGCTGATGACACTTAACTTGTTCTCCTGTTCTCCTCGTACACATTTCAGCGAAATATTTTTTCAGAAATATTTTTAACTTTTATTATGAAAAAATGTCTTCAATTATTGGCAAGGAAAAAATCAGAAATTCTAACTAATATACAGATATGCCTAGGAAAAGGCTGGAAAGATACAAATGAAATATAATTTGGCACAACAATAGGGAATAAATTATGTTAACGGTCAACAGGAAGTCTGGCGAATAAAGGAAAGGTTTGATCAGATTTCAGACTGTATCTGATGTTTTTGGTATTTAAAGGTTTTTTGCTGTTATTTCTGCGGCTTGATGACGCAGAAGAGCAGGTGCTGGGATTTGTTCGTCATCTGTGTTGATATACTGAAAAAAAATGGGTGATTTTCCACACCTCCTCCAAACACATGCTGACTGGAGGTGTGTTAAATTGACCATTTCTTTCAGTGCAGGAGCAGCTAGTGTTAGGAGTGTAAAGTGACTAAAGAGAATTTCAAGCATGAGTAGCATGTTCGTGTGTGTGTGTGTGTGTGTGTGTGTGTGTGTGTGTGTGTGTGTGTGGGATTCAATGGGCATCTCCCCATCTCCATACACCCACACAAATTGTGGCATTCATTACACAGTGGTGACACTGGTAACTCCTTACAATATTAAACACCTCCTTATAGAAAATGGCACTAAATCGATGGTTACATACAAATTCCTGTGAACGAACTGTTACTATAGAAAAGACGACTTATTAGAAAGACTGCTATATAAACCTGTTTTTTTTTCTTTCTCTCCAGCTGCTCTACTGTCAACAGCTTTTGAATCAAGCAGCACTGTGGTGTAATTACATTTATCATACCATTTTTATTTTTTTTTAAAATAGAGATGTTTTGTAATTATACTATAAGTGACCTGAATGTATTTAGACTCATGTTAGATGACTAAGATTTTATTTACATATTTGAATGTGGACCTTTTTTTTTTTGTTTCCTTGAATATGTAAATATTATCAAACAATGCAATTTGTTCTGACAGGCCTCTTTACACACATGCAATTTTATACATTCTCTTTTCCTTTCACACCCTCAATTTCTTGCTCTTCATCATCTTGAAAACATCCAACCATGCATTTTGTTCAGCTCGTCGAAACAAAGCCTTCTTAGCACAGCAGGCTCCTGCTTCCAAACAATGCTTTTTCTTCTCGCTATTTAAATCAGCGCAACATAATTAGAGATCTACAGTACAGGCATCAGGGAATGTAGAAGCAGAGGCAATAACAATGTAAAATAATGTAAAAATGTGATATGATTCTGTGTTAAGCTCTATTGGTGTGCCACTGTCTATACACTCAATCACTTTTGTTTTTTTTTTTGTTTTTTTTTTACATAGCCAGTCTTGGTTTTAGCCTTTGTGTAGTTGTTAATATGTTATTTATTAAATATTTGATCCCCAAACAGTAGTACTACAATTCAACAGTCTCAAATAAGGCACACCATATTTTCCTTTGCATGGTGGTACAGCACTTGTGTTCACATCTCACAGCTCAATGGTCTGGGGTTCAAGCCTGAGCTTCGATTGTTATCTTTATAGAGTTTTGCATGTTCTCGCCATGTATGCATAGAATTTCTCCATGTTGTCCGGTTTCCTCCCATTGTCCAGAAACATGCCAGTGGGTGGGTTCGCTGCACTAAACTGCAAATGGAATCGAATGGGAATGAGTGTGTGAATGATTCCCTGTGATAGACTAGCATCTCATACCACCTCACGCCCATTGTTCCCAGCATAAGGATGTTCATTGTTGTGCCTCTGGTTACAAGGAGTATAATCTCTCTCCCCTGTCAAACAGAGCAACACTAGTAGAGCACATGTAGGCAGTAGAGCAGGGATAGCATTTTCCTCCGAGAGTGTTATGTTGCCTGGTGACACAGCATGAGTAGAAGTTTGAAAAAGTGCAGCTGGTTGACTTCACATCTATTTGAGGAAAACTGTCTTAGCCTTCACTTTGCTCAGTTGGTAGCTGTCGTATGATGGGGAGAGCTGGGCAGTGGGTGGGAAATGGCCAACACCAAATTAGGGAGAAAATGGGGACAAAAAATATGCAGGACATGGGGTTTTCCAGGACCAGGGTTGGAAACCTGTGCCTTAAGGAAAGGGTTATCATAGATATTGACCTTGAGCACCTTGAGCACCCTGAGATGAGTAGCATATACAGTAGCTGGATCCACGGCAGTTTTTTTCATTGCCATCGATGCCATTGCATGTATCTATGGCCTTGTCTGCTAACAGAACTACAAACTACCATACCTCCCGCAAGGGGAATCTTGCTGTCATCTGGGTGTGATATACAGGAACACTTAAAGCTTGGTTCCTTTGCTCTATTTTAGTGTTCGCATCCTGTCTGCCTTCCCAGGTTGCTAGTGTCCCTGTTTCTTTCTTTGCATGGGCAGTACTAGCATAAAGTTTGTGCACAATGTGCGCTGCCTTATTACTGCCTGCATGGAAGCTCCTTCTTCTTGTAGGAACACTTTGGGTTGGTGGTTCGATCCCCGGCCCACATGTCGAAATATCCTTGGGCAACACACTGAACCCCAAGTTTCTGCTGATGCAAGGCTTGCCGTGTGTGTGTGTGTGTGTGTGTGTGTGTGTGTGTGTGTGTGTGTGTGTGTGTGTGTGTGTGTGTGTGTGTGTGTGTGTGTGTGTGTGTGTGTGTGTGTGTGTGTGTGTGTGTGTGTGTGTGTGTGTGTGTGTGTGTTAATGAGAAACAGTGCAAAGTGCTTTGTAGAACCACTTAGGTTAAAAGGGGGCTATATACAGTGGTGCTTGAAAGTTTGTGAATTTCTAGATTTCTGCATAAATATAACTTAAAACATCATCAAATTTCAAAAGTCCTAAAGGTAGGCAAAGAGAACCGAATTAAACAAATGGAACAATAATATTATACTTGTTCATTTATTAATTGAGGAAAATGATCCAATATTACATATCTATGAGAAGCAAAAGTATGTGTACCTTTGCATTCAGCATCTGGTGTGACCCTCTTGTGCAGCAATAACTGCAGATAAACGTTTGCGGTAACTATTGATCAGTCCTGCACATCGTCTGGGAGGAATTTTAGCCCTTTCCTCAGTACAGAACAGCTTCAACTCTGGGATGATGGTGGGTTTCCACACATAAAATGCTTGCTTCAGGTTCCTCCATAACATTTCTATTGGATTAAGATCAGGACTTTAAGTGCAGACCATTTACCATTTGTGTACCACAAACAAGTTGTGCCCTTGCATATTGCAGAGGAAATGCTGTAGGTTTTTACCTATTTTCTTCCATAGATAGCCACAAGATCCTTTGTCCTAGAGTTTGAGTTTTCTGTCTTTCCAGCCAGCTTTCTCCCATGAGCTATCAAAAAGAAAAATATTTGCCTGTGCAAACTCATGCCGATCCCATCTCACTTACTTGTACTGTCAAATCATTTGGAATGGACATACCAGAGTGATCCTTGATGAACAGGTCCACTGGAATACCTTTGAATGTCATCAGTCTTTAAAAGATCTACCCACCTGAGGAGCTATTTTTCGATCCTCACAATATATTGCACAGGACTCTTGTTTCCTACCAGTGTAATAGCATGTATAGGTTCAGAGTCAGATGTTGGTGTCATGCTGTGTTCTTACTTTGGGGCTCCTGATTCATCATCTTCCTTTTGAAGACGTGCAATAGATCATATTTAGGGTTGCATTTAAGGGACCACTGTGTTGAATGCAGTAGCTTGATGCTCACCTGTTTCTGCAAGCTTCTGTTTTCTGCAAATTTTTCTTAATGTCAAAGTTTTTGTTTGGGCGGCTGTGGCTCAGGTGGTAAAGCGGGTTGTCCACTAATCATAGGGTTGGTGGTTCGATTCCTGGCCCACGTGACTCCACATGCTGAAGTGTCCTTGGGCAAGACACTGAACCTAAAGTTGCTCCCGATGGCAAGCTAGCGCCTTGCATGGCAGCTCTGCTACCATTACTGTGTGTGTAAATGGATGAATGAGAAACAGTGTAAAGTGCTTTGGAATCTCTAAGGTAAAAAAAAGCACTATATAAGTGCAGACCATTTGTTGACTTTGAAACTTAGCCTGATCCTTTTTGACTGGAGTACACAGTAATACCAATAATTATATTAATTTTTGTGTAGACATCCATTACTTTCTGTAAATACCTCCCCATTTATTTTTTTGCATCGTCCAAGTCACCAGGTGTACAGTTAGGTTACCATTTTTAGGGTTTGCCTGTATATTGGCTAGGCATGGAGTTATGGAAGCAGATTGACTTTAGTTTTTGTCTTGTGTTTTTCTTTGTTTGTAAAGGTAAAGTAGTGGTGGTACAGTTAGCCTTGCAGTTTTGTATGTTTTGATGGCCTGGGCTTGCCTGATTACGTTTACCGGAGGCTTGCTCAAATAATATATCTGACATAACTTGTACGGAAGTCAGCCAAAGTGTTTTATACTCCTGAGAAACACACATATTTGCACACAAACACACACACACACACACACACATCATGTATTTGTGTCTCTCCCTATAGCCACTGGTGGTGAAGTCATATCTCCTCATAAAGGCTTCCTATGTTTTGTCAAAACACATTGCTACATCATTGAAGAGTCTTAAGTAGAGTCTCTCTTCATCATCAAGAGAGCACTGAGTACTGCTGCCCATCCAGTTCTAGGTCATCCTGCAGTCTCAGCAAATCCCTCATAGCACCGCAGGTAGCTGTCCAATTCATTTGTGCTGTATGTACAAAGCAAAAGAATTTTAGGAGCCTTGGCAGGTTCGTCTATGGGTGGGCGCTGGTCCACCTGGTGCTTCAGCTAATTGTACTGCTGCACTTCTCTCCTTCTCTCATCCTGTCTCTCCAGGGTTTCTCTTTCAGCCTCATGGTAATGAAGTTCCAGCTTATTCAAGCTTATCAACTACCTCTCTCTCTTATTCTCATTCTCATATACTATACAATACTATACTACTATACTATAACAGTCTCTTAAAAGCAACTGTGATATTCTTTTATAATCTCTTACACCACAGCGCTGTTGAATTCTGGATGCTGATTGGTCAGGAGGTGGTGATTAGTTTTCTATAACAGCAGCTCTGACAGTAGCGCAGCTGCAAATCACAGGTTTATATTAATGCGCTCGTTCTTATACGTTATCGTTTCTATAGTAACGGCTTGCTCATGCAATGAACACTTAAATGGATTAATGGATGAAAGCATGTAATAGTCAGTTTTCTGTAAGGAGACGTTTACGGAAAGTCTCCAGTGTCAGTGCTTTGTAAGACACAGAGGTAAACCTGTAACTAAGTTTTCGGACATCTTCAGGACGGAGGGGTTGATGCTTCGGGAGAAACCTACTTGCTTTGTACGCAGAGTAATAGTGCAAGTGCACAAAAAAATTGAACCAAATGTAAGGAGTTTTTTTTTTTTAGATGTTTCCTTAAAGATTAGAGTTTAAGATACTAAACACAAACACAAGTTTGTGATTCCACTTGAACCTGACTTTAGCGCACACACGTACAGAGAGAAGCACACAGACAAAAGTCTAATCCACCAGCTCTCATCCAACCGATAGAGGTCACACACATACACACACACACACATTGCTGACAGGGGGAAAATATGAGGAGTTTTGAAGCTGCATGGCTTCATATGAAGAAACAGATAAGGGTCGTTTTACAGAACAGCACAATTAACTCAACTGCCCTTGTCTCTTCTGAAACCCCTCACACACACGCACACACACACACACACACACAAAGGGTTTTTTTCTCATATACACACTGGGTCTTTTATCACACAAATACACACACATTCTCTCTCTTTTGAAGGGGTTTGGGATGAGATAGTTTCCACTCACCTTGACAGGACCATAATGAACTTTTTCATTTAATGCTGAGCTTCACTTTTGCACCAGGCAGCTTTGTGAAACACGAACATACCGCACACACACACACATACACCTTGTTTCTCATATCTTGTCTCTATCCTTCATATAGTGTATAGAGATGTAACAGAATATGAATACATTATATATATTACAGAATGGATGCAAATACAGATACAAATAGAAGACAGTATTCCTTTTTAAAGCGTTACAGAAAGGTTTACGTGACAAACAAAGGCCACGTTCATTAAAGTGAGGGTGCAGTGCTGTGTGATGCATTTACAGCATTTATTCATTCACTCATTCACTGATGGCTGGTGGTTTAAACTCGGGTGCCAGTTTGTTTATATTTTGGGAAACAAAGCCAACTGAATGTCTTAGAAAATATCACGGGCAGGTAGAAACGAAAACAATGACTGTGTGAGTGGGATTAAAGCAGTCCCACGCACTGTAGTTGATACAAATTATGAAGTGGAGTGATGTACTGTAGCTGAGGCTAAGGAACTGTCAGAGCCAGAATCCATGCACCATGCTGACATTAAAAATATTTATCTTCAAAAAAAGTAATCATAAATCAATAAAACACCCTTCCAGTTTAGGCCATTCTGATTTTGGATTTAAATCTGAACACAGATATGAATATTTGGAGCCTTAAACAGATACAGATACAGATAGTGTCACTGCAATATACCCCTAGTATCTCATACATCTTAAAGCATAGCATGGTTGAATTCTCAAATCTGATTGGTCAGTAGTTGTGGATTGATTTGCGATAAATTAAAGTTCCAACTGTAAGGTCAATCAAAGGTTTACATTCATTCACAGGGATGAATTTAATGTGATCTATCAATAACTAATGCATTACTGTCACAGCTGCTGTTATGGGAAATTTATTCAATTTAATTTAATTTAATTTGTATAGCAGCTTTACAGAAAAATATAAACACAGGATATAGATTTTAAGTGTGTGAATGTTTCCCTATTGACAGAGACGGTGGTGAAAAAAAACTCCCTAAGATGATATGAGGAAGAAACCTTGAGAGGAACCAGACTCAGAAGGGAACCCGTCCTCATCTGGGTAACAACGGATAGTGTGAAAGTAAAAGAAAGTTCATTATGGTTTGTACATGAAGTCTTTGTTGAACTAGTCCACTGTTCACTAAAGAAGACCAGAGTGCAAAACTGTATGTGGTAATTGCAGTCCCAAGGCCATTGCAGCAACGGTAGTCCCAGCAACCACAGTGAGAACGTCCATGTGGAATTGAGGTCCAAAACCATTTCCATGGTACTTTAAGCAGTACCATCCTAATCAACACTATCTTATCAACACTATCTTGACAAATCAGAATCCAGAATTCAACAGTGCTGTGGTAAAATCTGAGTTAACAAAAGCCCACGTCTCAATTTAAAGAGTCGTTTTGATTGCTCCTATTTTTATCAGGGTTTTTTTTCTGATACACACACACACACACACACACACACACACCATATGGACAGATCAGTGGTGATCTGGAAGAGAAAAAAAGGAAAAGCGGTTTGTCTGTAAGAAAGGCGGCATGATTACAGAGCACCATCGAGTCGCCTTGTTCCTCAGGTGTGTGTGTAAGAAGAGATAAATTGCGGAAGAGACCTGATGAACCCTACACCATTCCAATTCTATGCTATTCAGTGCGTCCAGCCTGATTTCTCGATTCACAAATTTGTGTGTGTGTGTGTGTGTGTGTGTGTGTGTGTGTGTGTTGCGTTTGAGTGGCTCACAATTACCCGGCGAGCCGATCCGCACTAGCATTAGCATATTAAAAGGAAAGGCGCTGCTGCAGGAGGCTGGTAATGATGGAGCTGTGGAAATAACCGGCACGGAGATCAGTCGCGTAGCGAGAGGCCTATAAATACTCCCAACACTTTACTGTGTAAATAATCACAATTAAAGGAAAAGTAGGAGCACAGAGCGTGGATTTGTGGATGGAAGCTAATTAAACCTGAGAGAAAAATAAAAATGAGAGAGAATCTCAGAGGGACGCCCAAGACAAAATTAAGTACAAGCTAATAAGAAGAAATAAGAAAAATAAGTTATTTAGGGAGACTGTAGGGCAGAAAAAAAATGGAAGAAAGACACAGCAAAGTTTCATTTATAAATTCAAAGACACTCATAAGCACATTTACATGTACATAAAGAACTCAGACAAGCCCACATTCACATAAAAACATTTAGATTCACATAAAGAACTCATGGAGACGACCACATTCACATAAAACCCTCAGCGACATGCCCATATTTAAATAAAGAACTCAGGCACGCCCATATTCAAATAAAAAACTCAGACACGGCCAAATTCACATAAAAAACTCATAGACACGCTTAGATTCACATAAAAAACGTCTGGGTTAAGCAAGTAACCCTGTTCCCCGAGAAGGGAACGAGACGTTGTGTTTAGCATAACACTATGGGAAGCGCCTCTCGCGCGTGACCGGTATCTGAAGCTTGTGTAAAATCATGCCTATTTATAGGCCTGCCATGATCAGGTGACGTGGCAATTAAGCGCGTCACGTGATATAAATATGGCACCTGTGAACCACGTCATCAGCCTCTATTATCTGAAGCGAAGACGCAATTCACAGGCCTGCCCTGGTATGACAAAGCTACGCAATGTCTCGTTCCCTTCTCAGTGAACAGGGTTACATGCGTTCCCTTTCAAAGGGAACTTCAACGTTGCGTTTAGCATAACACTATGGGAAAGAGAATACCTACTCCTGCATACCGAGGGTACGGCCTGTTCAAAAAGACCCAAGCCCGAGTGTCACTGCAAGACACTCAAGCCTGGGGTGGAATGAACATCCAGACTGTAATAATGAATGACTGTGTGTGGCGTAGACCACCCTTTGGCAGCACACGCATCCTGTAAGGATACTCCTTTGGACAAAGCCTTCGCGGCGGCGACCACCCTAGTGGAATATGCCCTTATGCCCAGAAGCGTAGCGAGACTGCGCACCTCATAAGCAATCGAGATTGCTTCCACTATCCAATTAGAGATGTGCTGCTTTGACACAGCATCACCTCTACTGTTGCCGCCAAAGCAGACCAGTGGCTGCTCCAACTTACGCCACTGGCCGGAGCGGTGGACGTAAGTACAGAGAGTCCTTACTGGACACAGCAGGTGCATTCTCTCTTGTTCCGGTGTGGGGAATGGAGGAGGGCAGAAAGCCTGCAACACCACAGGGTGGGCAGCCGATGTAGGCACTTTAGGAATATAATCCGGCATAGGATAAAGGAAGGCCTTGGCTAATCCTGGGGCAAAGTCAAGGCAGGAAGGGGCAACAGAGAGAGATTGTAGATCTCCTATTCACTTGAGAGATGTCAGGGCCAGCAGAAGAGCTTCCTTTAGAGTCAGAAGCTTCTTAGACGCTGACCCGAAGGGCTCAAATGGGGTCCCTGACAGACCTTCCAGGCCCACAGAAAGGTCCCAGGAAGGTATGAGCAGCCTGAAGATGGGCCTCAGCCGTCTGACACCACGCATGAACCTCGAAGTTAGAGGCTGCTGCCCCACAGAGGCTCCATCAACAGGGGCATGGCTGGCCGAAATGGCGGCTACGTAAACCCTGATTGTAGAAGGAGCCCACCCCGCTGAGAAACATTCTTGTAAGAACTCCAGAACTGTAGCTATTGCGCAGTTCACTGGGTCTAGCTGACGTTCCTCACACCACAAGACAAAAAGCTGCCACTTGACTGCATACAATTTCCTTGTGGATGGTGCTCTAGCATTTGACATGGTCTTTACAATCTCAGTTGTGAGACCAGAATCTATGAGCTGGTGCCCCTCCGGGCCTCCTATATTAGTAAAATTGTTAAAGGATTAGACATTGGTTTGATTACTGATGTAAAGGTTAAACATAAGTGTATACACTTTAAGTTAGTCTATTTTTCTGAAATCAAAGACAGTTAATCAGTGATGAGATATTATCATTGTATGAGGGGATATAGTGGACATTTCATAAAGAGTATATTTATTAATTGGATAACTATGGAATGTATGGAGAACCCAAGGCATTAGCTGAGTAACATAAAACACACAGAAGAGTAGGTATTTAGTATTTCTGTTGATAAATAGAAAAGAACTCAGGGTAGCTCCCCCAAGTAAAAGGTATTACATCAACGGGGCTCTACAATTCCTTTTCTTTTTTTTCTTTCTTTCTCCATCTCTCTGTCTTCTTCCTTGTTTTCCTTTTGTTTGTCTGTGAATGAAGATTTCAACACTTTTGTTTTATTAAATCCTAATTTAAAAGGCTGAGCATTTAATATGAATAAATTTTTGGAATGCTTGTCTATTTTGCATTTTATTTTTTATGTACTTACTTATGCACCCGATGAGACCAGTTCAACAAGGTGCAGCCATTTCCCGTTAGTTAGGTTGATTATTTTGACAAAATGCTTGGTGTGCAATCCCATAATTCTATTCTCCAAGTTTCAGTGGATCAAACCGTCACTTCTAATGAGGAGTCAAGACCATCTCTCGTCTTGGAGCTAAAAATCACATTTGTGTTCTAGAAGTTTTGTCTGTAAAATCGCAAACCTAACACAACATCATATCGTTGCTAGCTAGTCACTTAGGCTAGTCAGATTTAGCTAGCTATCATTTAGCAAACAGCAGTTGTTTGGTTGTGTTCAGAACCAGAAAAAAAAAAAAAACAGCAAATTTAAACAACAGAATATAAATGAACAAATAAACAAATATAACATGATTATGCACCAAAGTCAAGATTTATTTTCCTTTGCAATAGTACAGAATGACACAGAGGGTGCTAAAACATGAAGCACTCTGCTGGTTAACACTAAATATTGTGGTGTGTGTGTGTGTGTGTGTGTGTGTGTGTGTGTTGAGGCTAATTAAAACTCGAGCGATTATTTCTCTCAGCTCCCCGTCATTACGCCGCTCTGCAATCATGTGACCTGTAGTTTTGTGGCTACGTGTCCAAATTTATTAAACCTTGCGCATCGTGTCGCTGAAGCGCCATCGGAAACAACGCACAAATTAACCGCGGTTGCTATGGCAACGTGTGGGTTATTACGGCCGGCGTTTTCTGAATGCTAATCTCTAAGCAAAGGGTTATTTTTTACATGTGATATTAGTTTATTTTATGCTATATGAAGGATGGTGTATGTGTGTGTGTATGTGTGTCTGTGTGTGTGGTTTTAATATCACCCCTTTCATTTACTTTGTTTTCTCTTCCACCATACCAGCGTTTTTTTGTTTGTTTTTTTGTTTTGTTTTGTTTTTTTTAATCACTTCCAACGTTAATTATTTAATTTTATTTATTTAGGGTCGATGTTTAAATCCAACTGATGTCACCTTTGATCATATAGAGCCATATTTCGGTGCAAAAATATAAATTTCCCCCTTATTTATACATTTAACTGTATACAAATGTGTATAAATGAGTTGGGGGCATGGCCACGTGTGAGCTCATATAGTAATATCAACCAATCCTCCTTCCTTATTCACATACTCCTTTATTTTCAGCTTCTTCTAATTTTTCTCCTCCTTCTTCTCCTTCTTGTCATCCTCCTCTGCTTCCTACTCGTTCTTCGTCTTCTCCTTCTCCTCCTCTTCCATCTGCCTTTCTTTTTTTTGCTTTTCTCTACTTTCTCTCGCCTTCTACTTCTCTCTTTTGCTTTTCTGATTCAACGAGTCTATGACGCAAAACACTAAACAGTCATTTTGCACCTGTAGTCTTTCTCTCTCTCTCACACACACACACACGCACACACACACTTTGTTCCACATCAGCCCACAATCAAACTCGGATAAAAAGAACTTGAGGTTAATGAATTTTTCAGCCTGTTTTGATGGAAACATGATGTCTACTGTTAAAAATAAATAAATAAATAAAATAAAATAAAAAATTCTGATCCTTTTTCAAAAGAATTTAGCAATTATAGAAGACTGTGTGTGTGTCTATGTGTGTGTGTGTGTGTGTGTGTGTGTGTGTGTGTGTGTGTGTGTGTGTGTTCAGAAAATGAATACACCATTCAGTAAATAAGGAGACTCACTCGTATTGAACAAATGATGGATGTTGATGGTAAGACGTTAGAAACAAATAAATAGATTATATTGTGTGTGTGTGTATGTGTGTGTGTGTGTGTGTGTGTATGTGTGTGTGTATGAGACAGCTGATGTGGACGCACATTTTGCTGGAGGTGTGCTCTGAAATTCTGACAGCTTTAATGCACATGACTGTTCTTCAGTAAGCAGATTGGAGCTGTTCTTCAGTAAGCAGATTGGAGCTGTCACCTAGATACAGTCTCTCTCTCTTTCTCTCTCTCTCTCTCTTTCTTTCTCTCTCTCTCTGTGTGTCTGGGTCTGGTCATTCTCGCTGAAATGGACAAACATACTGTGTACCAGGTCTCACTAACATGTGCAATCGGTTTATAACAAAATACGTCTTAGATAATCTTAACATTGGCGTTTAGGCATTAAACCAGGAGCAAGCTTTTGACAGAGTTGGGTATAAGTTGGATAGCTTTTAATGTTCTGAGAGCTTTTGGGTTTGGGGGGAATTTTACTGCAACGATACGACTGCACACAGGGGCTTCAGTAATGCTGAAGATGGGAGATGGACCGAGTTACCCGATACCTGTTAAAAGGGGAATCAGACAAGGATGTGCCCTGTGAGAATGTTTATATAGCCGTGTCATAGAGCTACTGCTGTGTCAGATAAGGTTAAAATAAATCAATCAATCAAAGTGCTTTATTGGATAGAGATCCTTCTGGGATGAGCTGCTCTGTGTTTGCTTATGCAGGCGATGCTACTGTGTTTATTACAGGGCAGGATGGCATTTTAAACCCTGGTGAGAGTCTAGAACTTGAGAAAGCCTTGTCAGCCATGGTGAACTGGGCAAAAACAGAAGGGTTGATTGTGGGCCAGTGGTCAGAAGTTTTTGGACCAGACTTTTCTTTGACAGGTCACTTTATAAACCCCGCACTGAGAAACATGTTGGAGCATGTTAGTCCAGCAGTAGACAGTCCAACGTCTGTTTCTGTACCACATAGCAGGTTGAGAAGTCTCTTTAGGTGTGCCTGCTAAACTGTGTTTTAGGTGTTGGTTCTATCAGTGTAGAGAATACGCTCAGAGCATTGCCATCGGCTCGTTTGTGTATTTGAAAATGATGAACAGCACAGCAGAGTCCTCTTTATTGTGGAGTGTAGATGCAGAGACGGGCACTTGAGATGTTTTAATTCAATTCAATTTTATTTGTATAGTGCTTTTAACAATGGACATTGTCTCAAAGCAGCTTTACAGAAACATATAAACACAGGGTTGCAGGATGCAGATTTTAAGTGTGTGAATTTTTCCCTATTGACTGAGCCGGTGACGATGGTGGTGAGGAAAAACTCCCTGAGATGATATGAGGAAGAAACCTTGAGAGGAACCAGACTCAGAAGGGAACCCAGCCTCATCTGGGTCACAACGGATAGTGTGAAAGTAAAAGAAAGTTCATTATGGTTTTATATGAAGTCTGTTTTTGTTGAACTAGTCCACTGTTCATTAAAATCTCTGGGGTTTAATTCCTTTTTTCATTGTGGTTTTATTTTACTTAACAAGACAAACCAAAGTAAAAGGGGAAACCATTCAATAACGTAGTGTTAGACCTCTCTCTCTCTCTCTCTCTCTCTTTCTCTCTTTTTCTCTGCACTGAGTGAGGAGGGAACACATGTAGATCTCTCTGGCATTTTGCCAAAGTTCTGCTTGTTTTTCTTTTTCTTTACTTAATAGTAATTAAATAGTGAAAGCTACAGTTATATGTGTGGTGCACAAGCCATGAACAGCTGAAAGTGGGAGAGAGTGAGCACGATGCCATGGCCTCTGAGGATGGATGGGAGGTGCTGTCTCTCCGGCATGGTGTCAGGTGGGTGCAGGTGGAGGAGGTGTTGTTGGGAGAGTAAGTCAGGTGTGAGAACATCTAGTATGCCTTCCAAGTGAATAAAGCTGTGGCACTGTTCCTGAGAGAACAAACCCTCATCAAAATGCTGATCCAAATGGTTAAAAGGAGCCCTGGTATCAGGTTCCCCTCTGTCTGCCTATGATAATGAGAGCTGTCCAACTTCAGAAAGTTCACTAACCACATGAGAGCAAATACGCTAGTCTGCAAAACCTTTGCAGGGAAGCTTGTTCGGTCTTTCCAAGGTCAAGTTTTTATGTTTATAAACAGCCAGGATAAGACCCTTTAAATGCAAACATGGAGACAGCAACTACACAGTGTTTGCTACAACTGAAGGTGTTTGAGGACATCAGACACAAAAAGCTTCTCTGTCCACACAGAGCTGTGCAGCCGGGGAACTCAGAGCATGACTCGGCTGGGTTACAGCAGCAGCAGCAGCAGCAGCATTGGCAGCATTGGGACAGTCAGTGGGAGAGTACCAAGCAGTGACACGCTGAGGCCAAAGATGGAAAAGGTCAGTAATGAACACAACAGTCTCATTAACACAGATTCCAACTACCTCAACCAACAACCTTGCAGACACGGATGTTATAGGATTTAACATTGCAGACACCGGAGCTAGTGCTAGTGCTGAACCAGTGACCCCAGCTTCTGACAATGCAAACTAGCAGCAGGAGAAGAAACCAGCAGCAGGAGAAGAAACCAGCAGCAGGAAGAGAAACCAGCAGCAGGAGAAGAAACCAGAAGAAGGAGGAGAAACCAGCAGGAGGTTAAGAAACCAGCGGCAGGAAGAGAAACCAGCGGCAGGAGAAGAAACCAGCAGCAGGTTAAGAAACGAGCAGCAGGAGTAGAAACCAGCAGCAGGAGGAGAAACCAGCAGCAGGAGTAGAAACAAGCAGCAGGAACAGAAACCAGCAGCAGAGGAGAAACCAGCAGCAGAGGAGAAACCAGCAGCAGGAGTAGAAACCAGCAGCAGAGGAGAAACCAGCAGCAGAGGAGAAACCAGCAGCAGGAGTAGAAACCAGCAGCAGGAGTAGAAACCAGCAGCAAAGGAGAAACCAGCAGCAGAGGAGAAACCAGCAGCAGGAGTAGAAACCAGCAGCAAAGGAGAAACCAGCAGCAGGAGTAGAAACCAGCAGCAAAGGAGAAACCAGCAGCAGAGGAGAAACCAGCAGAAGGAGTAGAAACCAGCAGCAAAGGAGAAACCAGCAGCAGAGGAGAAACCAGCAGCAGGAGGAGAAACCACAGTGCTCACTCAGGAATACACCGAGACACAGAAACACTGCTGAGGTTAAGGATAATATAGCAGAGCTGGAAATAGGGGGAGAGAAGAAGAAGCTGAATAAAGTTATGGAACCATCTAAACTATCACACCACAGTTACTCAGTGAATGTCGTGATGCAGGAGAATGAAGGTCTGAGGTTTTCTTTCATGTAAATATGTAAAACTGACCCTTGATTAAAGGCATCGAAAAGTCTCTCTTTTTTCTGTCTCTCTGTCTCTCTCCCATTATCCCTCTCTTTCTCCCTCTCTCTACATTTATCCCCCTGTCTCACGCTCTGTTTCTCTCTGTCTTTCTCTTTCTGTCACTTCTTGTTTCTCACTCTTCCTCTTTCTCTCCTGTTATCCGCTCTCTTTATCTGTGTCTCTATGTACTCTCTCTTTATCTGCTATATCTCCCACCTTGTCTATCTGTCCCCTTTTGTCCTATTGTGTCTCTTTTTCTCTCTCTCTCTCTCTCTGTCTCTCTCTATCTGTCCTGCTGTTCATCCACTTGCGCTCAATTAAGCTGTGTTCAGTTTGACAGCCGCCACGAGCAAAATAACAACCGTCAGTGTCAGACCTGGGAAATACACTGTGATCACACACACACACACACACACACACACGCTGTGCTGTTCATGCTGATGAATTTTGGCTCCCGTGCCAGTGGGAAGCGGGAAGCTGTTTGCTATCTGGTATGATTGGCTGAGTCCATTCTGTCATTTTCAGCAGCAGCTTGTTTAAAGCTCACAGCCAGGCTTGAGAGTGAAATTAATTCTGCTTTATCAATTAAACACTGGATCGTTTTCTACGCTGAGAATAAAGACGCGACACCAAAACAGTCCCCAATGAACAGACTTTTCTCATTTAATATATTGACTCTTTTCCCACTTGATGAGCTCCAGCACATCAAGTGTTCTATTCTTCTTATACCACAGCAATGAGCATTCTATTGATTAATCAACAATGTCATTTATATCCATTTATAGTTACGTTTAACGTTGCGAGACTTCTGTGAAACAAGTTATTTCCTGACTTTTCGCATCTAATAGTAGCTATAAACAAACATTTTACACATTTAACAGCTAGCTTCTCCTGATATATTAACTACTTTTCTTCCTTCAACATGTTCAATATTTCAATTGATTATATTAGTAATTTGAGCATATTATGATATTAGCCAGGTTTTAATTTTCTCAGTGTAATAATATTGCTCAGTTTCCCAATGCAATCATTTTTGTGTAATCCTTCGATTTAATGGCTATCTTCTCTGAGTGTGACACAAAGAGAGAGAGAGAGGGAGAGATTGAGAGAGAGAGAGAGAGAGAGATAGAAAGAGAGAGAGAGAGAGAGAGAGAGAGAGCTGTATCTTTGAACATGTCAGGGCCCTGAATGAGCCGCTTTGATTAGGGAGTGCAGGTAGCACAGCGGTGTGTGACGGGATTGTGAACTCCTCTTCTACTGACTAGTACACACACACACACACGTTATCCTCTCCTTCTGCACTCACTCCTTCTTCAGATCCACATAGACAGGATGTCTGCATCAGTGTGTGTGTGTGTGTGCGTGCAAGAGAGAGAGAGAGAGAGAGAGAGAGAGAGAGGTTGATCCCAGCTTTGCTGTGAGGGTCATTAAAGTCAATGTACCCTGACTGTCTGAAGACTGAAGGGCTCTCATTAAAACCTGCCTGTATGTGTGTGTGTCTGTGTGTGTGTGTGTGTGTGTGTGTGTGTGTGTGTGTGTGTGTGTGTGTGTGCCTGCCTCGTGGGCCCCACTGGGCACTGGACAGCCCTCTTAATTATCCCAGTAAGTCATTAGTGAACACATAGACCTCTCACTTCTGCACTGGGACACCACCAGACAAGACAAAGAGGAAGAGAGAGAGAATTTGAATAAAACAGAGGGAGCCAAACAGTGAGAGAGAGAGAGAGAGAGAGAGAGACAGAGAGAGAGAGAGAGAGAGAGAGAGAGAGAGAGAGAGACAGAAAGAAATACAGAGAGAAAGAGAGAGAGAGAGAGGGGGGGGGGGAGACAGAAAGAAATACAGAGAGAGAGAGAGAGAGAGAGAATGAGACAGAAAGAAATACAGAGAGAAAGAGAGAGAGAGTATGGTGCCTTGATTAGACTTTGGCACACTACAGGCTGCTGTACCTCCTGGTGTTTTTTAACATGACTATAAACACAGAACTTCATCTCTGAACGTCCCACAGTGCGACATTAAATCTGCTATTTAAAAAATGGAAAGAATATGGTGTGAATAACCACAATTCTGCCTGAAAGAAGGCCGTCCATCAAAAGTCAGCCTAAGGGTAAGGAGGGGATTAGTCAAAGGAGCAACCAGGAGGCTAAGGGCAACTCTCACTATGATGCTACAAGGTCTCAGGGTGTTTGGTTTCCGCCAAACACGGGCCAAAAACTCTCATCAGATCAAGGATCCATTTCCCACATGTTTGCTGAGTCTTCAGCATGCTTTCCCCAAACTCTTTAACAGGATATCATATGGCTCACCACTCTTCCACGAGGTCCAGCTATCACTGTCCTGTTAACAGCTTCTCGCATCTGAGATGTGGATGAGCATCATCCTGAAAATGACCCTTAGCCTCTCGACCTGTTGATTTGTGTTATTTGAACAATAGATTGGCCAATCAGTGATGGTCACGCTAAACACATTCAGCAATCAAAATGGAATACAGCAAGCAGAAGACAACTGAGAGATACAATCAGATATGTTTGAGAAAATGTCATGAAATAATTTTGTCATTAGGAATCCCTGAATCTAGCACTGACGCTAAATTTCACGATGTTTCAGTACTATCATATCTGCTATCTGATAATATCAGTACTATCATATCTGATTCAAGGCACGATCACATGTCTTTTATGGAAAGAAAGTCATTTTAAAACAATTTTATGCTCTATACTTGTTGAGGCGAGGACAGAAAGTTAAAAGATCAAGACACTGAAGAAAGCACCATAATGTTGGGTTTTAAAACAACACTCTTCTCTGTGAAATGAAATCAGGCCGTTTTTTTTTTACAGTGTGGAAAGGACAATTCAGTCATGAGTCATGGTGGATTGCTGATCTGTCCTTTATGCCTTTTGGAAACTTAAGCTGAAAGCACACGGTAAAAAGAAATTGATTTGTGATGTGTTTGAGGCTCTACATTTGAAATGAGGCCAGTTCAAGAAAAGGGAATGTGACACTTTTTTCCCAACACCCCAAGAAGCCCTTTTTTTCAGAAGGATTACAGCTGTAGCTTCCACAGCTTTGGGCTTGAATTCTCGAAGCAGATATTCGGCACAAGACTCGAGCAGTTTAGGAAGGAACAGGCTGTATTCACAAGATCTGCAGATCCTTTCTATCTGGATGCTGAAATCGTTCCTGCTGGATTTCAGCTTGAGATAATTGAACTCCAGGGCTCTGTGGGGATGAGGAGAGAGCTCAGAGACATGACACTTCCAGAATTTGATCAACTTCTGTTTCTCAGGACTTCTACATGTTCCAAATGTTCCGTGTTTTAAAACTCCTACGTATGTGTGGCTGCCTGGGAACTAAAATATGTTTCTTGTTTACATACAATAAATCTCAATCACAAGAAAAGTAGTAAAACACTGTGCATGGCAGAGTTACTGCTACTACCCCAAGGCATGTTGGCATGCCCCCAAGTGTGGTATTCCTCTTACACCATGGCAATTTGGCAGTAATTTAAACTTTGTGTTAATTAAAGAACAAGAAGTCATACATTTTATCAATTTATAGGTACATTTATCAGGTTAGTTCCTGTTCTCACTTACGTTATAGCAGCTATACACAGTCAGTCCCTCGCCAACCTCGTACATTCAGCTTCGTCAAAGCCTGATGTTTAGAAGGCAACGTTTGAAAGTAAATAAAAAGATTTCCACCTCATTTTGGTGAAATATATCTATCATAATAAGGTATGCGATAGGCAGAAAAATACCCATTTTAAATGACAATTTTGACCAAAACCCAGTCAGGTTCAGAAAATTGCTGCTATAACTATCTATAACTGCTATATAAGCTGCTATAACTGCTATCACTTCCAGAGATGTAAACAGGGGATGTGAGATTGTCTATGAAAATGTATCAAGGTGCTGAATGCCTGTGGCCATGTTTTTTGTTTGTGTGTTTGTTTGGTTTTTTTTTAACATGCACCCACCACTCACCCCCATGGGTGAGTGGTGGGTGCAGGACATGGAGAGGACAGTTATAAGATGGAGTAGTATCACTGAAGGGTATGTCAGAGATACTGATTTTATTGCATAGTAACTGTTTCTATTCTATTAGCTAGTGTCTTGCTTATTATTTTTGTGTATGTGTTGATCAGAGATAAAGGACAGTAACCCAAATTGTTGGGTTTTAGGTGAAGTGATATACTGGTGGCATTCTTTTCTGTATGTAGTGTTATATTCTGTTTAATTTTGGATACTAATCTGTTGAATAGTGGTGCCAGGATAATCCAGAAGTGGTTGTAGAATTCTGCTGGAAAACCACCACGTGTTTTATTATTGGCCGTACTGTTAGAGGCGTTATAGATCTCTTCTGGTTCTATTGGTTTATCTAAGGATATTGCTTGTTCTTCAGTTAATTTTGGTAGTTTGATATTATTTAGGAAATAATTAATTTCTTCTGTGTCCGGATATGCAGGTGATGAGTATAAGTTTTGAAATAATGATCAAAATGTATTATTAATTCCCTCTGGGGTTTGTATGGTCTTTCCTGCTGAGTTCTTGATGGTTGGGACTGTTGTTTTTCTTTCTTTCGTTTTATGAGATTTGCTAGGAATTTTCCAGATTTATTATTATACTCAAAATGTACTGTTTTATTCTATTATATTTATTAATATTGTTATATTAACTTAAGTTTTCATGTCTGAGTCTTTGTCTTAGGAATTGTTTTGTTTTGTTTTTTTCATTTATGAGGTCATTATATACGAGTTTCCTTAATTCCATTTCGGTGCTTTCTATGGGGTTGACTGCCATTAAACGCTCTAATTCTTTAGTTTTTTGTTTTAACTTATTTCCATTTTTTATGTTTTTCTTTTTCTTATATGTTGCATAGGATATTATTTTTCTTCTGAGAACAGCTTTCCTTGTTTCCCATAGTAGCTCTGGCGGGGTTTCTGGCAAATCATTTATTTCAATGAAGAATGCCCATTCTCTTTTGATAAAGCTATCAAATTCCGGATCTCTGAGCAGTGATGTGTTAAACTGCCATCTAAAAACTGTCTTCTAGAGGTGATTTGTAGTCCAGATGAAGGATACAGGGGCATGATCACTGATTGTAATAGAATGAATCTGTGTGATTGATATAGCTGGTATTAATGGGTTGCTGGTTAGAAAATAATCAATTAGAGTTTGTGGTGAGTGACTGGTGAGTAATACGTACAATATCTCACAAAAGTGAATACACCCCTCACATCTTTGTAAATATTTGATTATATCTTTTCATGTGACAACACTGAAGAAATGACACTTTGCTACAATGTAAAGTAGTGAGTGTACCGCTTGTGTAACAGTGTAAATTTGCTGTCCCATCAAAATAATTCAGCACACAGCCATTAATGTCTAAACCACTGGCAACAAAAGTGGGTACACCCCTAAGTGAAAATGTCCAAATTGGGCCCAATTAGCCATTTTCCCTCCCCGGTATCATGTGACTTGTTAGTGTTACAAGGTCTCAGGTGTGAATGGGGAGCAGGTGTGTTAAATTTGGTGCTATCACTGTCACACTGACCCATACTTGTCACTGGAAGTTCAACATGGCACCACATGGCAAAGAACTCTTTGAGGATCTGAAAAAAAGAATTGTTGCGCTACATAAAGATGGCTTAGGATATAAGAAGACTGCCAAGACCCTGACACTGAGCTGCAGCACGGTGGCCAAGCCCATACAGCGGTTTAACAGGACAGGTTCCACTCAGAACAGGCCTCGCCATGGTCGACCAAAGAAGTTGAGTGTCCGTGCTCAGCGTCATATCCAGAGGTTGTCTTTGGGAAATAGACGTATGAGTGCTGCCAGCATTGCTGCAGAGGTTGAAGGGGTGGGGGGTCAGCCTGTCAGTGCTCAGACCATACGCCGCACACTGCATCAAATTGGTCTGCATGGCTGTCGTCCCAGAAAGAAGCCTCTTCTAAAGATGATGCACAAGAAAGCCCACAAACAGTTTGCTGAAGACAAGCCGACTAAGGACATGGATTATTGGAACCATGTCCTGTGGTCTGATGAGAGATAAACTCTCATAAAATAAGATAAACTTATTTGGTTCAGATGGTGTCAAGCGTGTGTGGCGGAAACCAGGTGAGGAGTACAAAGACAAGTGTGTCTTGCCTACAGTCAAGGATGGTGGTGGGAGTGTCATGGTCTGGGGATGCATGAGTGCTGCCGGCACTGGGGAGCTACAGTTCATTGAGGGAACCATGAATGCCAACATGTACTGTGACATACTGAAGCAGAGCATGATCCCAGCGTGTATTGTAGCATGATAACGACCCCAAACACATCTCCAAGAAGATGACTGCCTTGCTAAAGAAGCTGAGGGTGAAGGTGGTGGACTGGCCAAGTATGTCTCCAGACCTAAACCCTATTGAGCATCTGTGGGGCATCCTCAAATGGAAGATGGAGGAGCACAAGTTCTCTAACATCCACCAGCTCTGTGATGTCATCATGGAGGAGTGGAAGAGGACTCCAGTGGCAACCTGTGAAGCTCTGGTGAACTCCATGCCCAAGAGGATTAAGGCAGTGCTGGAAAATAATGGTGGCCACAAAAATATTGACACTTTGGGCCCAATTTGGACATTTTGGGTGTTGCTGTCTGGTAAGTTGGCGATATGTATGAAAAAGGTACAGAAGGCCGAGTGGTTGATTATATTTGGTCCATATATATTTTCTATGGTCATCATGGTGTTCTTGATAGAGATGTTTATTAAGATGTATCTGCCGTCAGGGTCGGTAATAGTAGTGTTGTGAACGAATGAGATTTTTCTGTTTATCAAAATTGCTACACCACTTTGTTTGGTGTTGTAGAGGGCAGTGAAAATGTGATTGAATTGTGGAATGTGTAGTTTGCGAATGTCTGATTCTGAAAGATGTGTTTCTTGAAGAAAGAACATACAATCGGGGATGAGTCTATTCACATGAAATTTTCACCAGACTTTGGTATTAACTCAAGAAATCCACACATTTTAAGAAATACACAAATTAAAGTCCATAAATGAAGTTATGTGTAATAAAGTGGAATGACACAGGAAAAAAGTATTGAACACGCTAAGTGGAATGTATTTAATACTTAGTGGAGAAGCCTTTCTTTGTAATGACAGCTTCAAAACGTTTCCTGTATGAAGAAATTAATGTTCCGCAGTATTCAGGTGTGATTTTGTACCATTCTTCTAAACATATTGTCTTTAAATCTTGTTCAGTTGGATTCGAGTCAGGTGATTGACTGGGCCATTCTAACACCTTGATTTTTTTTTCTCTGAAACCAATTGAGAGTTTCCTTTGCTGTAAGCTTTGGATTGTTGTCCTGCTGGTAGATCCACCCACATCTCATCTTCATCGTCCTGGTCGATGGCAGCAGATTCTTCTCAAGAATCTCCCGGTAAAGGGCTCCATTCATTGTTCTTTCAATTATATGAAATCTGCCAGTACCATGCAATAAAAAACAGCCCCACACCATGATACTTCCACCTCCAAACTTCACCGTTGGTATAGTGTTTTAAGGGTGATGTGCAGTGCCATTTCTCCTCCAAACATGGTGTGTAGTATGACAGCCAAAAAGTTACATTTTGTTCTTGTCTAACCAGACTACACTCTCCCAGTATTTCATAGGCTTGTCCAAATGAGTTGTAGCAAACTTTAAACGAGCTTCAACACTCCTTTTCTTTAGTAATGGAGTCTTGTGGGGTGAGTGTGAGCAGTTGAGTGCACTGCCTATTGTTTTCTCTAAGACGATGGCACCTGCTGCCTCCAAATGTTTCTGGAGCTTTATCCGAGTGGTCCTTGGCTCTTGGGCTACTGTTCTGACTATTCTTCTGACTCCCTGGTCAGAAATCTTGCAACGAGCTCCTGTGTGTGGCCGGTTGATAACGGAGTGATGTTTCTTCCACTTGTGGATAATGGCCACAATGGTGCTTACTGGAGGATTCAGAAGTTTTGAAAAACGTCTGTATCCTATTCCATCAATATGATTTGCAACAATAAGGTTGCGAAGGTCTTGGGAGAGCTCTTTGCTTTTGCACATCATGAGATGTTTCTTGTGTGACTCCTTGGTAATGAAAAGCCTTTTAACAGACCATCAATTTTCTAACCCAGCTGATATTAATTTGCACAGATAGGGGGTGTAATTACTTGTGGATTTCAGCTGGTTCCTTGCCTTACCTTGCTTTGGAGAACTGCTTTTTGTTAGCGTGTTTAATACTTTTTTTCCAGTGTCATTCCACTTTATTACACATTACTTTATTTATGGACTTTAATGTTGTGAATTATTTATATTTCCGGATTTCTTGAGTTAATAGTGATGTCTGGTGAGAATTTCATGTGAAGAACCTCATTGGAAATATATTTACTGAAAAAAATGTTGAAGCGTTCAATACTTATTTCCCGCGTTGTATCTGTGTTAAGTGTAGTGAGGTGCTGTAGTACTTTGTTTTTTTGTTTTTTTTAACCTGAGAGCCTATACCACAGATGTTCCAAGTCAGGAATTTGATTGATGTCATGTTTTTGGGAGATATTTTGCTGTGTTTATCAGAGGTGTACTATCGTTGTATGTTGACGCATAAGTGTCAGATGATATGCTAATGGGTTTATGTGAGTGTTGCTGTGAAGCCGCTAGGTTACCTGTTAGCGGTATTGTATTGGGTTGCATGGTCGTTTATAATCAAAACATAAAACAAGGGCATGGACAAATCAAACAAAGACTAACAATAAACAAAAGAGGATAAAAGGTCGTGGTGTGGTGTTTTTTTGGGGAACATTGGCTGGGGAATGCGGTTAATTAATGTTCGCTAGTCATGTTTATACCCAAGGTGTAGTTATAGAGATAATGTGTGTTGTGCGCGCGCGTGTGTGTGTGTGTGTGTGTGTGTGTGTGTGTGTGTGTGTGTGTGTGTGTGTGTGTGTGTGTGTGTGTGTGTGTACTGAGGCCAGGGTAGTGGGACAGAAGGGGTGTAGTGGACAGCTGGTCTATAGTATTTGTGAGATTTAATGTGTTTTTTTTTTTCCTGTTTTCTTTCTTTTTTTTATTTTTCTCTTTCTTTAGTGATATATATACACACACACATACACACATACTTTTTAGATGTGTGAGAGATAGATAGATAGATAGATAGATAGATATTTATGTCCAATAATAGAGGTTTGTGGCCATGTTTTAGAACTTGGAGCTTGTTAAAAAAAGTTGCTCACCTCTAACATACGTAAATTATAGTGCATTGTTAGATCTGCAGAAAGCCTACCCACTTTTCCCACTGACCTACTGTGCTCTCACGGCGCAGCCATTACCTATTTTAGCTCCTTGCTTTAGACGATTTAGCCAAATAAGGATTAAAACAAGCTAGTTATCACACTCATGTATAATTATACACGTGACCCCTGTGACAGTGTTGAATAGCTCATCTCTTTGTGTCACTGTGTGTAAGTACATAAGGATACAGACTAAAGGATGTCTAACAGAGAGCACTAGTAGGCTACTTTTGACTTCTTGCCACAGGTTTTAGTCTTTCTCAAACCTATGCTTTATTCATGATGATATAACTGTGCAGCATATAATAATAAAAGACAATCACAGAACAGCTGCATGGTTTTAATATTGTTTCATTAAAAATGGATTGTGTTTGATTGACCACTGGGCAAATTCCTCAGATTTTAGAGAGTCAGATAAAACCTGACTCAAATAGTCTTAAATCAGTTTACTATCATGCAGTTGACTGTTGTATCTTAGTATATAAATATTATATATATATATATATATATATATATATATATATATATATATATAGCTCATTTGCTGTATATTTGGTTTTGATATCAAAAGACAAATATGAGATGATAGATTGGAATTTCAGTAAATATGAGACCTGATTTTCACATCTAGATGTGTTAGACAACTTAGAATATGAAATCTTTGGTGGCAGACCACACAATTTTAGGTGAGCAATAGGAAGTATAGGAACAGGTGGTCTTAAAGTGAATTAAAGTAAATAACAATTAATACTTGGTTGCAATAACTGCATGAAGCCAGTGACCCACTGACATCACCACAATCTTGCATTCTTCTTTTGTGATGCTTTTCCAGGTTTGTAGTGCATATTCTTTCAGTTGATTTTTGTCTTGGGGATTTCTTCCCATATTTCTGCTCTTCTTCGAAGGGTGGACTGTGATAACTTCACCCCTCCCTGTGAAGGTTGTTGGGGTTTTTCTGCACAGCTCGCACAATGTTTCTGTCATCAGCTGCTGTTTTTTTCCTTGGCCAACCTGTTCCATGTCTAGTTGTTAGTACACCAGTGGTTTCTTTCTTTTTCAATAAAATGTCTCTTTACAGAAAACTTCACCATTTCAGCGATTACACAGATTTTTGATCCATTTATGTAGACCTGTTACTATGGATACAATAACGTATTAAAATGAGCACATTGATATAAACCTGTGATTTGCAGCTGCACTGCTGTCAGAGCTGGCTTGGGAGAATTGTTGCTAATTTGCAAACGTGAGTCCATGAGGCTGTGATGGCAGTTGACATGTAAATTGAAACAAGAGATTTTTTTTTCTTTGTTAATTGTACAAATTAAGTTGTAAGAAAAGCTTTGTCATTTACTCCATTCTGAACATGGCTTATACTGTATGTCAGATTTGCAATCATGAGGCATGACTGTGTGTGTGTGTGTGTGTGTGTGTGTGTGTGTGTGTGTATATATATATATATATATATATATATATATATATACACACTAGACTAGACTAGACTGTGTATATATATATATATATATATATATATATATATATATAATTAGTCTGTATATATATACTAGACTAGACTGTGTATATATATATATATATATATATATATATATATATATATATATATATATATATATATATATACTAGACTAGACTGTGTATATATATATATATATATATATATATATATATATATATATATACAGTCATATATATATGTATGTATACTCACATGTGTATATATATATATATATATATATATATATATATATATATATATATATATATATATATATATATATGTATATATATACATACACACATATATATATATATATATGTATATATATACATACACACACATACATATATATATATATATATATATATATATATATATATATATATATAATTAGTCTGTATATATATATACTAGACTAGACTAGACTGTGTATATATATATATATATATATATATATATATATATATATATATATGTATATATATATATATATGTATATATGTATGTATATATGTATGTGTGTGTATATATATATATATATATATATATATATATATATATATACAGTCATATATATATATGTATGTATACTCACATGTGTATATATATATATATATATATATATATATATATATATATATATATGTATGTATACCTCTGAGATACTGAGACAGCAACACAACAGCAGTTATTTACATTGACCAGCCATAGAGTTAAACGGAAGCATGATGCCATGATCCTCTTCCACATTACCCACTGCTGTTAATCATCACTAGAGGAGGTTAAGGAACCTAAGCTCATGCTCCACTTCCTACCCAGGCCAAGACAAGTCCATTTGTCATTGACAGAAGATGTGGACCCTTTAATTAAAGCGAAGTGCTGCTATTGCTAAATGTCAAACAATAAATAATAGAGCGTTGAAAGACATGGGACTCTGGTTGAGTTTTCCCTTGAACAAGTCAAGACAAAGAAACTGGGAGACAACAAATAGTAGGTCTGGAATAATGAAAAAAAAAACGTTTATCACGAAACATTTCAAATCTGCACCAGGTAGATGGTCAACTGTGTATCCAGGCCCGTATATTTATTGAAATTGCCTCGACAAATACAGAAAGTACAACTAATCAGGCCTGCAAGTTTATATGACTCAAACTGTATGAAAAGTTACAAAGGTTAGAGCGATCATTCAATTGCTTGAATAACATTACAAATATGTAACTTCACTTCTGAGAGGATAATAAATGATAAACTTATGAGCTAGCCAAATGGGCAAGTGGAAGCTCCAGTGAATGGGCTAAAAATTGTTAGCTAATGTAATTTAATAATGTATGGCAAGCTAGTTACCTAGTTACATGCATTAATACAGACTAAGAAAAAGTAACAAGTGTATGATTATTACGATATAATCTTCTAACAACATTTCTAATGCAGCACGTGTTTGCAACCATGACAAATGATAATAAATAAATAAGCAACTGACCAACTTTCCCTCAACTGACCAACTTTCTGTCACCTCACATTGCACATAAAAGCTAATACTCAAATCTGGGTAGCGTCATTCTTTCTCTTGACAAGTTTAGCTTTGAGGGGCGCACGGTGGCTTAGTGTTTAAGTGTTTGACAGTTAGTGTTTAACACTAACTGTTCCTCAGTGGTGGAATGCACTTCCAATCTCAATCCGGACCACAGAATCTCTCACCATCTTCAAAAAACAGCTAAAGACCCACCTCTTCCATGAACACCTAACCAACTCATTTAATAAAAAAAAAAAAAAATTGCACTTACACCTCTACTCTGCACTTTGCTTCTTCTGGAATTCAATTAATGGATCTTGTATGGTAGCACTACTTGTATTGTTCTCTGCTTGATAAATCACTTTGCTTGTATCTTTCTCATTTGTAAGTCGCTTTGGATAAAAGCATCTGCTAAGTGAATAAATGTAAATGTAAATGTTTAGCATGTTCGCCTCACACCTCCAGGGTCGGGGGTTCAAGTCCCACCGTGGCCCTGTGTGTGCGGAGTTTGCATGTTCTCCCCATGCTGTGGGGGTTTCCTCCGGGTACTCCGGTTTCCTCCCCCAGACCAAAGACATGCATGGTAGGCTGATTGGCATGTCTAAAGTGTCCGTAGTGTATGAATGGGTGTGTATGTGATTGTCCCCTGCAATAGATTGGCACCCTGTCCAGGGTGTACCCCGCCTTGTGTCTCCAGTTTCCCCGTGACCCTGAAAAGGATAAGCGGTATAGAAGATGGATGGATGGACGGATGGAAGTTTAGCTTTGAGGTGACTGTGTTTAGTGGTTTGCGCTGCATTTTATTACGTTCCTACATTTTGAAAAGATCGCCTATTCAACTACCATAAACCAGACAGATTCTGAATGAGTAGCTTGCTATTGATGTGTGTCTCACCACCATGAAGTACATTAAAAATACATACCAAACATTAAGTTCTGTTTAGTGAATGTCAGTAAGGAGTAAGATTTTCCTTTTCTGGGTATTGAACCTACTTGAATGGGCAATTACAGAACAACTAATAGCCTGGACAAAAAAAAAAGCTGGCAGTCCGGGGCACCCGTGATACTGATTTGTCCACCAGAGCTTCTTGATATCCATCCTTCATTATGCGACCAATGTATTACTGGTAACCACTGTGAGATGCAGTTATCCTGATCTATCAAATAAACAACTCAATCAGAAACACAATGCTGAACTGGATCATTTCATAGGATAATGTGTCCCAAAATAAGCAGAAAGCATCAACTCCGCCACCATCCTACAAGACACCCTACCGAGTCTTACTGAAATCATGTATCAAGAATGCCAAGAGCACTGGGGTGAAATTAGAAATGGAAATGCTGTTTGCTGATATGCACAACATTACTGACCCCACAAGACTTTTTTCCCCCCACTGTTTACAGTTAGCCACAGCAAATGGTAATAATACATTATTCATAGATCTATGATGAGAACATTTTCTTACTGAATTACTTTCCCAGTCTGAAATTGTTCATTTTGAAGGTCGTGTCTCACATTCTGAACGGTGGCGTGCTTGTTTTCCGACACCGCCGTCACCTTTTCCTTTGCAGAGTCTCCGTCTCACTCTAAAAGCAGTTCATTTCACAGCGTTTATCTGAATGCTTAATCTTGACCTTTAAGGATCTAAAAATTCTCTCTCTCTCTCTCCCTCTATCTGTCACTCCGTGCTTCCCCACCTCCTAAAGCCTCTTGAGCGGCACAAGGATTTTACTGCAGCCGCCTCAAAGTCGGTCTCTCCATTGTGCTTTTTGCATCAGTCACTTAAAGGGAGCTGCTCATCTTTAGCTGTCTGATTATGCCACGTCCGTTCCTCCTTGTCTCTCTGCCTTGATCTCCTTAATCTCTTCCTTGTGTTTTCTGGATCTGAGCTCCCTCAAGTGTTACTCATCTGATAGACATTTCTTTGGCTGCGTGGCATGCTAATGCAAAGCAAGGGCGTACCACAAGGCTGTTCATTTGGCCTGCTGATATTAAGGCAATCTGATGATACATACTGTATTAAAAGACAACCTTTGCCAATACTGAGCCTCATTCATCAAACTGGATACAAACTAATTTATCTGTAATCATTTCTCGGCGTATTTACACTAGAAATGCGCTGTTAATGAAAATCAATTAGTTCACAAAAATGTTAGCATCCTCCTTGGATACTTATTGTATACTTTTTTTTTTGCATTAATCTTCAAATTGCATCCGATATCCCAACCCTGAAATACGCACTAATATACTGTAAATATTGATTACGCAGGAAAATGTTGGCCTGCTATGGCATTTCTGCCTGTCGCACCCCCTTCGAATACTGATCCCAATGATATTACTTTATTTCAGCATTTATTCACGCTGTAATTAAAAGCTTGGTCATTAGTATGGTCAACCATCCCCCTGTTAGATCCGCTTTAACGTGATTCATGGAGAATTACTATTCTGACTCAGTGTAATTTGAAAGGAAGACCATCATTTGTACCCCAGCTGACTCTTCTATCTTACCTCTAATATCTCAAATGATTTATGCATGATTATTTCTCTAATTATTTCTCTTTTTTTAAGCCCTTAGGATGCATTACTTTGAAGAAGAAAAAGAGAAAAAAAATTCCCTGGTCTAACAGGCCTAATGTTTCTGCCTCATTACCACTTTTAATTTACTTAACGCTTGCATTAAATGATTTATTCGCTTGCCTTTTAATTGCGTCTTCGCCATTATTTACGCTTATAAGTCAGTGATAGAAATTAGGCAGGGTGGGGTGTCTGTGTTTGAGTTGAATTTTAATTCTAGCCCCGAATAGCTGATTACAAGCGCTCTGAGCTCTGCAGTGGCCCATCCTCTACTGCTGCTTCAAGTAATTACAGCAAGGTTCAGGTGCAACCGAGCGATAACAAAATGTCTAAATGCAGAGCTTATGCTTATTTTGACATATGGCCAATGCTCTCGCACTTAGCCATGATGTCCACTCAACCCTCGCTTTTCTCCCTTTTCATATGTGGAAGCAGTGCTGCCAAAACATCAAGACCAGACACAGTAGAACCAACAGATCCATCCCAATGCATCAGCTCACACCAGGAACCTGCAACTGAGCTTGTAATAAAGTCTGATTTACGCACTGGAGATGGCACGGCATGAAATTTTGGAAAGGTCGCTCTCTGAAATATAATATCTGAACTCTTCACACATCTCCTCACTGACTGATCAGTGATCCTGTATCTCTAAACCTCTCTGCAAAGAGAGAAGCTATTGGGGGAACGACAGTTAAGTTCTGCAACATTAAATGTAACAAAAAAAAAGGATAAAATTTATGATCTACTGTTCTTTAATAAATGCAGTAGTGTAATTGTTGGAAAATGCTGCGGATGTACTATGCAACGGTAGCAGTAATTCTGCTTCATCACACCACACTGCCTGAATATTTCCCCATATGCCTTACATAATATAGTTTAAAAGGTGTATCCTCTTAATAATTATAACTGTCATTAGAGTAGTACAAGTATTTTAACCCACACAATCAAACGTGCTTGTGAATGTGTGCAGATTTTAAACTACTTCAATTTAATTTGGTTTTATTTGTATAGCACTTTTAACAATGGACATTGTCTCATAGCAGCTTTACAGAAACATATAAACACAGTATACAGATTTTAAGTGTGTGAATTTATCTATATTGAGCGAGCCAGTGGTGATGGTGGTGAGGAAAAACTCCCCAAGATGATATGAGGAAGAAACCTTGAGAGGAACCAGACTCAGAAGGGAACCCATCCTCATCTGGGTAACAACGGATAGTGTGAAAGTAAAAGAAAGTTCATTATGGTTTTTATATGAAGTCTGTTTGTTGAACTAGTCCACTGTTCACTAAAGGAGACTTGAGTGCAAAATTGTATGTGGTACTTGCAGTCCCAAGGTCATCGCAGCAACCGTAGTCCTAGCAACCACAGCGAGAACGTCCATGTGGAATTGAAGTCCAAAACCATTTCCATGGTACTTCAACTGAGACCATCCTCGGCAGTCTCCAGGCTGCACTGCTTGGGATCATCCTCAGTGGCAGAATGTAGCCTCCAGTTGATGAGAGCTCCATCCAGAGATCGGGCATCAGGATGGATCAGGCAGGTCTGGACAGCAGAAAAGGTCAGGATCACTGGCATCTCCATAAAATCATGTGTGGCTCGACAGAATGAGAGAGGGAGGTAAAGAGAGGGAGAGATTATTAGGTATGCTTACTATCCCATAATGGATAAGACTGTGTGCTTTGTGTAAAAGAAATTCTACTCATGGTAGGCTTGAGTAAACAAATATGTTTTCAGCCTAGACTTAAACACTGAGACTGTGTTTGAGTCCCGAACACTAATATGAAGGCTGGTCCATAACTGTGGGGCTTTGTAAGAGAAAGCCCTTCCCCCTGCTGTAGCTTTCATTGTTCAATGTACCAACAAATAGCCTGCACATTTTGATCTAAGTAGGGGTGGCGGATCATAGCAAAGTCCGCTGAGGTACTTTTTTTTATGGCATTTGGCAGACGCCCTTGTCCAGAGCGACTTACATTTATCTCATTTCATACAACTGAGCAATTGAGGGTTAAGGGCCTTGCCCAAGGGCCTAACAGTGGTAGCTTGGCAGTGCTAGGGCTTGAACTCCTGACCTTCTGATCAATAATCCAGAGCCTTTAACCACTGAGCCACCACTGCCCCAGTAGTTTGGTGCAAGACCTTGGTGCAAGACCGTTTAGTGCTGTATAGGTTAATAATAGTATTTTATAATTAATGCAAGATTTCACTGGGAACCAATGCAGTGTGGATAAGATCGGGGTGATGCGGTCATATCTTCTGGTTCTAGTTAGGACTCTAGCCGCTGCATTCTGGACTAACTGGAGTTTGTTTATGCTCCTACTGGAACATCCAGACAGTAAGACATTATAGTAATCTAGTCTAGAGGTGACAAAAGCATGAACTAATATTTCTGCATCATGTAGTGACAATATATTTCATATTTTAGAAATATTTCTCAGATGAAAGAAGGCTATCCTAGTAATATTATCTACATGAGTGTCAAATGAAAGACTGGAGTCAATAATTACTCCAAGATCTTTTACTGCTGCACATGACGAAACAGAAAGTCCATCCAGAGTTACTGTGTGATCAGAAAGATTACTTCTAGCTATACATGGTCCTAGTAGAAGTTCTTCTGTCTTATCAGAATTAAGTAAGAGGAAGTTAATAAGCATCCAACGTCTAATGTCCTTTACACAATCCTCAACTTTATAAAGCTGCGGTCTGTCAGCTGGCTTTTCTGAAACATACAGCTGTGTATCATCAGCATAACAGTGGAAGTTAATTCCATGTTTACGAATAAAAACTACTTCATGGTTTCTTACTTGCCAGTGCAGCTATGTTTTAGCCAAGGACAGAGTGTCAGACCCGGTCAAAACATTACATTTCTCTCTTTCTCCCAGGGTGTGATGGGAATAAAAGGTGTGTCTGCAGTGAAAGGAAACAGCAAATTGTCTCCTGTAGCCCCTGCTTTTGTCTCATGCCTTTAATAGGATGTTTGGCATTCAGTCGAGCTCCGGCGTGGATCCTTTCAGACGAGCTCTTTAGGTGTGCGAAGGTCGAGCTTTTATATTCCCCAGTGCAATTCCATTTCTGCTGCTCTCTAAAGGAATATCATGCTTTTTTTTATTCCTGCCGGGCTGCACGCAGTGTTAAAATTTAATGGGTGCTCACATAATATTTGACCTCCTCCACAGAGTGTTGGTGTTCGTGGTGGTTATGGGGTAAAAAGAAAAATTAATAAAAAAAATCCCTCCACCGCACACAGCTTTCATAAAGACCCATCAAAATGCAGAGGAACGGAGACAAAGCAGTGGAATAGTGGCTGCCAGCTTTTCAATTTCAGAAGGATATTCGGTGTTCATTTGGAAAGCGCGATTGTCAGGCAAACGCCTCGTTCCATCCTGCCTGATCATGTTGGAAGGCTCCAGCATGGATGTGTGAGGGAGTGTTGTGGAGGATTTGGCCATGTAGTGATATGTTTGTACGCTGTCATAGAAGGATTTTGCATAACGGAGACGTGGTGGGTGTCCAGGGGGAATAGATGTTTTGCCATCATATTATGACTTTTTCAGAGGCTGATTTGGATCAGCAATGCAAATAGGAGCCAGATTTGACTATAAATTTTGGTTTGGTCATGTAGAGACAGCAGACATGATCTCATACTTGCAAATTTATCCAAAACACACATAACTCAATTCATAGGAAAAGTTACAGAGGATAAGGTCAGGGTTACAGATGTTGTAAAAGGGCGTAGCTGTTTTTTCAAACGGATGCTGTATGTGTAGTATATGAACTGTTAATACTCAATGTGATGTTTATGTGATATAGGAAAATACAAGAATCGTCATCAAAGTCAGTAGTGGGGAGCACAGCCAGTCAACATTAAACTAGAGGAATACTTAATCATAACACAGGAAAATAAGCCAGGGTCAAAAGCAGGCAACGTTATGAGAAACTAACAAACAGGGGTAGGTTAGGCTTGTTGACCTTGTTGTCAGAACAGAGAAGTAGACAGATCTAGGACAGAAACAAAAGCACATTCCATAACATGTTCTCCTCATGTCTGTCTAGGTTTCTCCTGGGTCCTTCATTTTCTTCCCATTGCCCACATGCCTGTAGGTGGATTGGCTAAAGATAAATTGCCCCTAGCTGTAAACGACTGTGTCTGTGTGTGTGTGTGTATGTGAATTCCTGCCTCATGACCAGCGTTTCTGGGATAAGCTCCTGATCCACTGTCACTCTGATCAGCGTAAAGTTGCCCAAAATAAAATATAAAATGAAGAACACATGCAATGTGTGATGTTTTGAATTTAAAGAGTCAATATTCCATGGCATAGTGCGCCAGGAGCTCGTTTAACCCCACTCTGTGCTTAAGTGGATAAAGTCTTAAGATAACTAAGTACCCACAGGCGGGAAGCTACTAATCATGCCTTTCCTTTGATCTGTAATGAAGGCAGAGCTGTGTTCATGCACACTCCGTTAGCATTAGCATTTCGCCCCGGTTATGCATCATCGAAGAATCTTCCGTGAACCATCAAACTACATAAACTACACTAAGAACCAAACCTTTATTTATTTTTTATCATTATTATTATTTTATATATAACAGAAGAGGAATTTTAACTGTCCAAATACAATAGGGCCAGTTAGTGACTAAGCACTTATCTGCACTAATAAATATGGCCAACACTTAATCCAAAGAATAAATAAATATAAACACAGCAAGGGAGACAAGTGAAAGACTTACGCAGAGGGTGCTTCTCGATCCTCAAATTGATGCTTCCTCTTTTCCTCGCTCCTCAGTCTTCCAGCCCGCGACCCAGAAATCGATCGCAGTCATCCATCTTGAAGGACATATCAATTTTCTAATTGCACTGCGAGGGGCCGAGGAATGAGGCGGTGAGGAGGCTTCCAGAGGACCTAGGAGCGAGGATACACAGGTGTATTCTATGCGGAAGAGTTTCTTGTAGAAAAACCTGATGCACGTGTAAATTCCCCTCCTCCTTTATGTCTGCCACAATCTCAAACAAAAAGTCACTTAATGATGTGATGGAATTTTGTGTGAAATGTAATGCTTACACTGAGTATTGCAATTAATTGATCCTTGCATGTTTGGATATGCAAAGCTGCACAAAAGATGCAATAAATCATGTAGTGTTTATTAATTCATTGTTGATTGACCCAGACGTTTCACATACTATCAGTGCATTTTGCATTATTCAGAATGTTGTCATCAACCGAGCTCCAATAATATAACGGCAGAAGTGCAGTGAGGTAATCCGGCTGAGCACAATCATCATTAATTGATGTTGTCGCTTGAGAGCGAGGACATTCCCTTTGACTTGCTTCAGTTCCTCTCTCCTCACATCCTAAGGGGGTGGAGCTAAGATGCAAGAAAGGACATGAGGATGCACAAATAAGAAATGAGATGCACCCACAGCTTACACAAACATTAGGTTTGGCAAAGAACTCCCAAACAACCTGTGCTTCTTAAATACCTAAAAACCAGGAAGTGAACAGGAAGTAGCTATTAGACACTGATGACTGTGACCTCTGCTGGTGGGGAGGTGAAGTGTGCTGAGCTCTCATTACAGGGGGGCACTTTGAGATTAAAATGTTACTGTGATTTCAGTGAGACTTTCTCAATTCTATGCAAATTAAGTACGACACTGTGAAGCCACAAATCCAAACAATTGACTCGTGCCGTCCGATATTTCTTCAGTTCCCTGCTCGTGACTTTAATTCTTACCTTCATTTGCAAGAGCTTGCTTTGCTAATATCTGCCAAGGAAGCTTGTAACGCAAACCAAGCAACCAATTTTCACACTGATTAGTTACTTTGCTTTAGAAGCTGCATATAGCTACCATTGTTTCTCATCAGAACTAAATGAAAAGGGACAGACCATGCCCACAAGCACGACTGTAGCAGTCGCTATATCCTCACAAGAGACATATTATGTGACTTCTCACTTGCTAGTCTGAACGTAGGCTTATGGGGAATATTTACACATCATATTCATAATTTGAATTTTACAATGAATTTAAATTTTGCGATCACTGGTGATGGATCGACACTGGATGACCCCCTACCCCCTGCCCCCGAAAACACACACACACACACACACACATGCCCCTCCTAAATGCCCTATCAACTATCAGATACTTGTACATACATAATGGGAGCTATACGTCTTCAGTGACCTATCATCTGTCCATCTCACACACATATACGATCTACATGCACTTCCTAAAGAGGCCATTGATTGCTACAGCTATTGATCGTTACCAGCAGTGTTTCCACTTGACATGTAAAGGACCAAACACACACACAGCCGACCTTGACACTTTGATTATTGGTTGGGGATCGGATCACACTGAATGGACGTATGATTCCTATGAATTGAGTGGGCTTGGTTTGTGCTGCATGATCGGACCACTGTTATTATCTTCATCTTGTTCTTGTCTCTTGACACGATGACCTCTTGGTTGTATTATTGAATTCAGTTCGGACTTCGTGAATATAATATTTGAATGCACCGGATGCACCGCTGGATGGAACGCATACAGTATGAGCATATTTTTATTCTATCCGTCTGAAATGTATTTAGCATTTTCTGGAGAATGTGCTTCTCTTGCTCTATGCTAACAGCCTGCCAGAGTTAATGCATACGGTATTAGGAGACGTTTTTCTATATGGAAATTTATTTTAATTCAATTTATGCTGGCGCATGTGCTGATAGCATGATGCTTTATTTATTATATTTCTGTAATGATTAAATACATTCTTTAAAAAAAAATCATATATAATGCAGTCACAGGTTTGTGACAGAACAAGCTTGCAGCTTATATATATATATATATATATATATATATATATATATATATATATATATATATATATATATATATAGTTAAAACCAGAATCACTACTTCTTTTTTTTTTTTTACTTGAACTTAATAAACATCTTTTCAGTTATAATTTTAAAGCAAGAATAGTAAATATCACCTCATTAGATAAAGCAATATTTCAGTCATAACATCTGCTGTAAAGATAGTTTTCTTAGAACATTGGAACAGTTCCAAACATTATGTAAAGAACATTCTTATAACGCTAACCTTATAAGACAAAACATTACAGACTGAACATGAAATGCTCGGTAGTTCCTGTAGAGAAAGTTCCTGTAGAGAAAATGCCTTCAGTTGTTCTGTTTTGCAGCGTTTATGACCCTCATGTCTGCCGCATTCCTCTTTTATTTTAATGATTAGCTACATAATAAATTCCATAATTAATTACTTTTGAGTCCTTTTATGAACGCTCTGTTTATTTAAATTGCGTCCTTGTCTGCTGGTGCTTGACAATTTCTCTTCCACTTGTGTTTCTGAGTAACTTTATTAAATGTGCGTTCCTTTAGGTTTACAGTGGATCCATTGAATATGGTCCTAAATAAAACTCTGAACTTCTGTCAGTTCCTATTTCCTTTACGGTTAATCTAAGCGTTAATCTGGCCTTTGTCGTTATTTCTACTTCTTATCCAGTTTTACAGGACATTTGGATTTATAACCTTCCTGACTCGAAAATCATACAGAATCTTCTATAATATTGTGCTGAATTTGAGGTGAAATTTGTCGTTCTCAACCAGTAAAAAAAAAAAAAAAAAAAAGTTTTTTTAAAAACACAGAAAACGCCCCTCAACTTGGGGTTAGTCTTCTCAACAACCAGTTCCTTCCCTGTTTACAGAGTGACTGTACAGTGTACAGTTTTTTCTCTACTTTTAAATGAGTTTATCACAGCTTTGGTTTAGATCAGTTCATATGCAAACACAGCGATCGGTTAAATCTATAACACTGACTATAATGATCACTGTTTTGAGAAGATAATCATCAACATTAGAGTTATCACTATTGTTAGCTGTTTAGCTGTGTAGCTGCTGCTAAGCTACTTGCTACTGTATGCTGTTGTTGCTGCGCTGTCATTTCTGTCCAAAATGTTGCCTGCATATTTGAAGCTCACTACGGTAGAACAGAACCAGTGGCCACTCGGGCCTGTAACTGTACTGTAAAAGTCTAGTTAAACTAGCTTATTATGAGCTTTACACGCTCTGATAGAGGCGTGTATGTTTTTGTATATATATATATTTTTTTCACTTTGGGAAAAGAACCACAAGTGCAGCAGTACTGGAATACCCAGTGCTGATTATTAACCACACCCATTTTACAGCCTCATTTGTCACTGAGACAAACTAAATACTCCTCATAAAGCGTTTATTTTATTTCTGAGAAGGCCATGTAAGTTCTGCGAAAAAGAAATATGCATAAATTTGCATATTTAACAAATCTGATCTAATGTAGTTTTGTTGGAATTTTTTTTTTTTTTGCTATTATTTAATCAGTAAAATACCATGGGTGGGTCTCAATCAGATCCCTGCTTGGTGAATCAGTATATAGTGTACACGAATTGGGGCATTTGTTAGGACCCTGGCTCGCTACACATTGGGAAACTGGTGACTCGGTGTCTGGGACTCAGACACAGTCTCAGTGTTTAAGTCTAGGCTTAAAACGTATTTGTTTACTCACGCCTACCCTGACTAGTCTCTCTATTATGCTAATTCCCAGTCCTAATAATAATCTCTGGACCTGCCTGATCCGTTTCGGATGTCCTGCCTCTGGATGGAGCTCTAATCTACTCCAATTCCAGACTGCTGGGACTACGGCTGCTTCTATGGCCATACAGAATTCATATAAGTCAATAATTAACTTTTTCACACTATCTGTTGTTACCCAGATGAGGATGGGTTCCCTTCTGAGTCTGGTTCCTCTCAAGGTTTCTTCCTCTTAAAACATCTTAGGGAGTTTTTCCTTGCCACCGTCGCCACTCAGTGGCTTGCTCAGTTGGGATAAATTCGCACCATTAATATCTGTATACCGTGTTGATATTTCTGTAAAGCTGCTTTGAGACAATGTCTATTGTAAAAAGCGCTATACAAATAAAATTGAATTGAATTGAATTGAAAGTGACACTAAGTTTCCGCCGACATGGATACATACTCCCGTTGTGAAATGTCACCACTGGCATTAATCAACAACAGAAAGAACCGATATCTTTCTGACATTATAGGACAATTTGTTAGCTTAATCGCACACATTTCTGTCATGGCGCTTCAAGCAGGGTCGCAGGCAAGCTAGTAGGTTTTTTTTTTTTAAATCTTTAAACACTAAAAAGTCGTTAGGCTCAAACAACCCATATATAGAATGTCAAATAAAGTTAAAAATCACTAACGTTAGTAATCATTTGAGAGCTATGACAACAATAACAAGCTACTTACATTTGTAGATGAGGTTGGCTTCAGAAAATATGATTTCACTTCAACATCGTGAGCATCGTTGCTTGCGCCCTGGTTTTTGCGGTGCATTGCGGGATTTTTTTTAGGGCGCGAAAGTTGGAAGGATGGCTCTTAAAATGGCACCGAATGATCAGTGCCCCGAACCAGGGAGCTGACTGATGTTTAAAAAATGTTTTAAACTCCGTTTTAAGTGTATGTGACATCACAGGAACCAGATTGTTTCATAGACGTTCCAGAACATTAAAGTATAAATGGATGAAAAGTATGATGTGTCATTCTTTGATTAAGACAAAACAGGAATCATTGGCAAACTGCTGTGGTATAAGAATAAAATACTTGTGGATGTGATTGACTTTGGAGTGGTAACAGTAACTTAATCACTTGTTATATCATGTAGCAGGAAACAATAGGTGTCTAAATCCTATTTTCTTTATTGAAAGAAAGACTCGAATTGCCTTTACAAGAGCCCTGTGTAGTGATAACATGTGACGTTCCCCGTCTACAAAATGCTAATGTTTTTTATTAGCGTAAAATAGTATTAATAAAGCTCTGACTAGCAATCTGATGTCAGAGCGAAAGCCCTTGAGCATCCAAATGTGAGCATGTGTGTGTGTGTGTGTGTGTGTGTGTGTGTATGTGTGTGTGTCTCCAGGGCAACAATGAGTAATTAGCAGCAATTAATAGCAGTGATCAAGCAGAGTGTCACAGAGAGGGAAGGAGAAACGAAACCCCCGGAGAAACACGCTGCATGTTAAACAGTGCCGACCTGCACCTCGGTAAGCCTCAATGTCAGGCAACACACACACACACACACACACACACACACACACACACACACGCACAAGCAAGTACGCACGGCCTTAATACATTTGTGCTCATGAACTTCAACTAAAGAACATGAGGTCAACCTCGCATGCTAACACTGTTTACGACTGGAAATCACTCATTGGTCATGAAGACAGGATCGAGGATACTGTAGGTCCAATTTAGCCAGTCGGAATTAGCGGAGAGGTGTGTGAGTGTGTAATGTTTTGTACTCCATCTGTGAGCAGGGTTCGTAAGGCAAGGTGCGTGAGGCACTTGTATTTGGCCTTTTGAAATGTAAATACCAGAAAACCTTGAAAATTGGAAAACCATTTTTTTATCCAGTGGTGCTTAAAAGTGCTTGAATTGTAAAAAGTCAATAAATACGAAATAGCTAAAAAAAAAAACTTTAAAGTGCTTATTTTCGATAGAACACGAATACAACGAATAAGCCAACATCCTTTTACTCAAAATATGTCACCCCACTGCAGCCTCCCCCTCCTCCTACGCCCACTCCTTCTCCTCCCGCTATTCACTCACTCACTGTGACAGAGACAGCTCCGGTCCACTTCTCAGACCCCTTTAGCTACCTTTTTTGTGTGTTTTTTACTTTCAAAAAAGCACCTTACATTTCTCTCTCTCGCTCTCTCTCTCTCTCTCTCTCTGCGGCAGAGAGGAGCAGCACATTGATTGGTTTCTAACTTTCTCTCTGGGGGATCATTTTACACGTAAATATGGCCGAAATCACAGCACAGCCGCTGTCGATAACGTGTGTGTACGATGATTTTGTTAGAGGACATCGTGGTTATAAAATCAGGGTTTAATCAGTGCAGAGCAGCAGCTTGGAAATGGCTGGGAAGTGACTGCTGGTGAACATGTGGTCTCTTAATGCACCGCGTTCAGTCACTATTTCATACTCGTTCCCTTTTCTGACAACAGAAGCAGAAAAAAATGCGTCAATGTGAGCAGCTTTATTGGGAATTTCGCCTGTATTAAAATACCATATGTGAGCACGGAGAGTTGTGAATGAATATGTAATGAATATGCTAATTAGCGCATGACATCATCTAGTGACATTTAGTGACTTTTTCACTGAAAGTTGTTGGACGTAGTGCTCCTGTCACTCACCTGGAGTATAGTGACATGGGGAAGACAAAGCAATGTCTGGGAAATGCAAATTTAGTCCAGCATGGCTGGAAAAGGCACCATATAAAAATTGGTCGTGCTTTATTAGTATTATTATTAATTTAGTTTTGAATTTAAAAAGAAAAAATAAAGAATATGTTTGAATGACATCTCTTGTGGGAGGAGTGGGAGGAGGAGGACTGGGAGAGGCTTCAGTGGGGTGTCATATTTTGAGTAAAAGGATGTAGGCCTATTCGTTGTATTCATGTTCTATCGAAAATAAACACTTTAAAGTTTTTTTTAGCGATTTCATATTTATTGACTTTTTATAATTCAAGCACTTTTTAAGCACCACTGGATAAAAAATGGTTTTCCAATTTTCAAGGTTTTCCGGTATTTACATTTCAAAAGGCCAAATTCAAGCTCTTCGCACACCTTGTACGAACCCTGCTCACAGATGGGGTACAAAACATCACACACTCACACACCTCTTTGCTAATTCCGACTGGCTAAATTGGACCTACAGTATCCTCGATCCTGTCTTCATGACCAATGAGTGATTTCCAATCGTAAACAGTGTTAGCATGCGAGGTTTATACTAATAAATGCTAATTTAGTCCAGCATGGCTGGAAAATGCACCATATAAAATTGGTTGTGCTTTATAAGTATTATTAATAATAATTATTATTATTGTGGGGACATGCGTTGTGGGCTGATTGGCATCTCTAAATTGTCTGAAGTGTATGAATGTGTGTGTGAATGAGTGTGTGATTGTGCCCTGTGATGAGTTGTGATGTGCCTTGTGCCCTGAGTCCCCTGGGATAGACTCCAGGCTCCCCGTGTGGTACAGAAAATTGATGGATTGACATCTCTTGCACAGTCCTTGAAAACAAAAACAAAAATAGTGCTTGAAAAGTCCTTGAAAATCCTGGAATTTCATTATGAAGAATCTCTATGAAACCTGTATGAGGATAATTATGCTAATAAGTAATAGAAGTCTTTCATACAGGCTCTATTCTAATGGTTTAGCTTCAGTTATGCACAAAAGCCTTAGTACAAACCTTTCCTTACATACAGATTCAACATAGAATTTGGTCTGTTTTCAAACCCGAATGGAAAGTTATGACACAAACACATAGAGTCCCAAACAGATACAAATTCCAGTGATAAATCTGTTCAGACTTTGTTTTCTCTCTATGATGTTGATTGTAATCATTTATAATCCCACTTTCGAGGGTCACCCTTTAGAATCTGGCTACTGTCATGTTTTCATCCTCACGCTGTCTCAGGGATTCACCAGTGTAGCAATCGAAATCTCCATCTGAATTTCTGATAAGCTGCTTTGTGATGATATCTATTGTTAAAAGTGATGTCACGTGCAAAAATGGTGGAGAAAAAAAAAAAAAAAACATTATTGTGCGTGCGCGAATTGATTGCCATGATGAGTTCGGCTCTCCAAAAGGCTCCGGCAAAAGTGAAACTGAAACTACTCATTATTACTGATGTTAGGGAAGGATCATTGCACTATCAACCGGGGAGATGGCCATTAAAGGTATGTAAAGTGCATCAAGATGGTTTCTGGGTATCACTGGGTATCTAACACTATCTGAGTATCTATTACTATCTGGGTATCTAACACTATCTGGGTATCTATCACTATCTGGGTATCTAACACTAGTTGGCCAGTCATCTAGCCATCATTTCCAGAGTTGCAGAAACTCTTTAAGGACTATTAGTGCCCCATCACTATTTCTAGGTCTTATTCATTCAGCCAAATAATGCATCAGTTAATTAATCAATATAGGCAATAAATATGGAAAATAATAAATCTGTCTATCACATTATACTATTTTAAAAAAATAAATAAATAATAATTAAAAAAACATTAGACATTTACACATAGCTCACAGAGAGCGAGAGAGGCGGTTTAGATATGAAGCATGAGGGACAAAGAAAGGACGGTGATTATCCATGCTGATTAACGGTGCTCACATGGCACTGAGGGTCACATTTATTGTCTCTCATGTAAATTGGGGTTTACTCAATCCTTAATTCATTTATTCATCTTTAGTAACCGCTTTACCATGGTGAGTTATGAAAAAGATTAAATTATTGTTCAGACATTATTTCATAAAACTTTTTTAAAAATACAGTACTGTGCAAAAGTCCCTATTTTTAAAAAATACATACCTTGTTATAGATTTTTATTTGATGACTTCTACATTATCGAGTCAGTACAGAAACATTTTAGATTTCCAAACATTTTACAGAAAAATGCTTGTATGTCAGTAATGAAAGCAGCATCCCAAAAACACAAGCACAAGAGCCCAAAAACATACTATATACTACACCAAGGACGTTACCGCTGCGCTATTCTAGCAGCCATGTTCATTTAAATACTATAGTTATTGTACCTTTACTATGTGACTCGATCACACTTACTTTGTATAATTCAATACTGTAATTAAAACTTGTTTAAGTTAGGTGTAGCATAAGTTTTAATGAGAAACTCTTTAGATGTAACCTTAAATGTAACCGAGCACACATTTCCTTTTATTTCAGGTTCAATAAAGTTTAATGTACTCTGTTCACAGATCCACGCACAAGCAGATCCACGCACAAGCAGATCATGGGCTTCAATATAAGAAACTGCACCATTTGGTTGGTAAAGGAATATGTGCTGTATACAGCGTATGTCCTGGCAGAACTGCTAGCAAACCACGTTTGTTCAAATGAAACATGACTGCCCCCTACTGGTCCTGTCTTTCCTGTGCCTCCAGCACACATGCGATACCACATGAAATCGCAGAATCCCTTTGTCCTTTGACGTGCATTTTCAATGGCCACATCTGTAATGAAGGCTGCTGGGTTTCGCTGCCAAAATAAGAAGCAAGTGTGACAGTCACACAAAGTCTCCAGACGAAGAGTTTGACATATTTCAATCTGGTTCCCGCCTACATCACAGCACTGACACTGCTCTAGTAAAAGTTGCTAATGATCATTTACTCTCTGGTGACTCTAGCAATCTTTCCATTCTCTTGGTTACTCGACCTCAGCTCAGCTTTTGACACGGTCTGCCACAAACTATTACTCTCTCGACTTTCTGAGATTGGAGCTGCATTATCCTGGTTCTCATCCTATCTCAAGGATTGGCAGTACTACATCTCGACGCACAACAATAAATCCCCCACTGTCTCACTCAAACAGGATGTTCCGCAGGGTTCAGTTCTTGGTCCACTATTACTAATCATTTACATTATGCCTCTTTGACAAATGATCCATTAACTATCATTGCTACGCTGAAGATATTCAAATATATACAGCTTGCCGGCCAAACTCTGTTCACCAGACTCATTATCCTCATGTGTTAATGAACTGAAGGGCTGGTTAAATTCCAGCATTCTCAGGTTGAACTTGAGTAAAAGTGAGATAATAATTGCTGGCCCCTCAGCTCTAACAAGAAATTTAATTGACATTGATGATACTTCAATTTTTTCATCTGCGCCAGTCAAAAACTTAGGCATCATTCTTGACCCTTCTTTAACCCTAGATGCATACATCAGCAAACTGTTTGAAGGAGCATTTTTCCAACTTCACCGTATCACCCAACTCCGTCCTTATGTTAGCCAGAAAGATGCTGAGTCATTGGTCCAGGCTTTTATTACTTCTCGCGTTGACTATTGTAACACCCTTTTCTCTGGACTACTTGTACACTCTTTCTTCTGCTTACAATATAGTCAAAATTCTATTCTTTAAGAAAACATTTTTTTTGTTGGTCTGATTAGTTTATTACTGTTTACTGCACTTTATAATTTTTCTTTTAAGTAGTATGGTACATTTTTAAGCAATTGTTACATGTTAAGAAATCAAAGTAAGAACCAATCATGTATGACCAATCATAGAGTAATCAGTACACTAATCAGAGAAACTAAAATCAAATTAAGACTAGCTGGTATGACTCTAACTTGTGAAATCACTGAGCACACATTCCTCCCTCAGAAAAGTGTATCCTTCTCTTCTAGGCTTGCTCTGTTATTTCTCGGTAAAAACTCAGATTCTGTACCTGCTAAGGGACACTGAGTCTGTACTCTGTATCTCTTTATCAGTTTGATGTTTGTGATTTCTTAAGAAGTATTGTCGAAATCTATGACGTTCGTCAGTGAAATAAAACTTTTCTGTGTTGTTTTCCCTTTATATCCGTCCCATGGGTTCTATTTTTCAGAAATATGATATTTCCTTTCACTGCTGTGGTGAAGATAGCAGGGTTGCCAACTCTCATGCATTTGGCATGAGACACATGCTTTCAGGCTCTGCCTGACGCAGTTACACTTCCCAAATAAGTCACACGGCAAAGTAAATATGAAGCCAAGGTCAAAATACAACATAGTCACAAATCTGCCCATATGATTTTTTTTTCTGTCAGTATTGAGAAGGTGTAGGGTTTAACGAAGCCCTGCAACTTCTTGATTGGACCATTCTGAAGCGGAT